>NC_036843.1:24069809-24081027 GCF_002910315.2 Salvelinus sp. IW2-2015
GGGTCGGGGCAGAGAAAACGTCAAAACCGGAAACTTGAAAACACAGATCACTAGAACAGACAGGAAGCAAGGGGGCAAACACTGGTAGTTTCACGAACAAATAACTGTCAAACAGACAATCAGAGAACACCAGGGTATAAAATCACTGGAATAGATTGGGAGATGGCGACACCTGGAGAGAGGTGGACCAGCACAAAAGGACAGGTTGGGGGAAACGATCGGGTGTATGACACTGATAACATTAATTTAGAACGTCATTTTGGGCTTCTAGCTAGCACACTACATGAGGTTACTTGTAAGCAAGCTCTAGCTAATTCATATAATGTTTTTGATCATTTTCTAAATGTATTTATTAACTGACATATACAGTGGGCAAAAAAAGTATTTTAGGTCACACCAATTGTTGCAAGTGTCTACCCACTTAAAAAGTAGAGAGGGGCCTGTAATTTCATCATAGGTACACTTTCAACTATGACAGACAAAGAATGAGGGAAAAAATCCAGAATTCACATTGTGGATTTTAACTTGAATTTTTGCATATATGGTGGAAATAAGTATGGCAATAACAAAGTTATATTCCATACTTTGTACTTACCCTTTGTTTGGCATGACAGGGTCAAACGTTTTCTGTAGTCTTCACAAGGTTACACCCTGTTGCTGTGATGTTTTTGGCCCATTCCTCCATGCAGAGCTCCTCTAGAGCAAGTGATGTCTTGGAGGCTTTGCTGGCACCGGACTTTACTCCCTCACAGATTTTTCTACTGGGTTGAGATCCTGAGACTGGTAGCCATCCCGGACGCTTGAAATGCTTCTTAACGAAGCACTCCTTACGTTGCCCGCGCGGTACTGGTTGCGATCCATTGTCATGCTGAAAACCAGCCACGTTTTCAATCTTCAATGCCCTTGGCTGATGGAGGGTTTCACTCCTCAACTCTCACGATACAGGCCCCATTTCATTCTTTCTTTACACGGATCAGTCGTCACTAGGCTTCCCTTTGCAGAAACAAACAGCCCCAAAGCATGGAGGTCCACCCATGCTTTCACAGTAAGGTATCAGTTTCTTTGGATGCCAACTCAGCATTTCTTTGTCATCCAACAACGACAAGTTGGAGTTCTTCTACCAAAAGTATATTTGGTTTCATGCTGACCATTATGACACATTCTCCCAATCTTCTTCTGGATCATACAAATTGCTCTCTAGCAAACTTCAGGAGGACTAGACATTGTACTGGCTTAAGCAGGGGAACGTCTGGCACTGCAGGATTTGAGTTCCTGGGCGTAGTGTGTTACTGTGGTAGGCTTTTGTTCTTATGGTCCAGGCTTCTGCAGGCATTCCTAGTCCCCCCGTGTCTGGTTCGGATTTTTTCCACCGTTCTTGTGAATCATCTTTGACCCACGGGGTGAGATCTTGCGTTGGAGCCCACGATCGCGAGATTATCAGTGGTCTTGTATGTCTCCATTTCCTAATATTTGCCCCAGTTGATTTCTTCAAACCAAGCTGATACCCTATTGCAGATTCAGTCTTTTTCCAGCCTGGTGCAGGTCTTACATTTGTTGGTGTATCCTTTGACAGGGCTCTCTTGGTCGTTGGCATGTGGAGTTTGGGAGTGTGACTGTTGAGGTTGTGGGACATGTGTACTTTTGTTGATACTGAAAACAGTTCCAAACCAGCGTGCCATTTAATACAGAGGTATGAGTGGAGGACAGAGGATGCTCTTAAAACGAAGAAGTTAGCAGGTCTGTTCGAGAGCCCAAAATCATTGCTTTTGGTTAGGTGACCAAATACTTATTTCTCACCATAATTTGCAAATAACTAAAATCTACAATGTGGATTCTGGATTTTTCACATTTCCTACTCGTTGTCTTTTGATCATAGTTGAGGTGTCCTATTTATGATGACAACTTACAGGCCTCTTCTCCATCTTTTTAAGTTTGGGAAACTTGCACATTTGGTGGTGACTATAAACTTTTTTGAACACATGTAAATTGTGTCTCCCATCCATCCATTCTGGTCCTAAGAAAAAACAAATAATGGGAAATCTCCCATGATTTTTGGTGGTGCAAATGAGCAGCTCCACGAAGTTCGTTTGGAAAATGGGATTGGATTACATATGGAGCCTCTTAGATCGCCATTTCAAAGCTACTGATTCGGACAACAATCACTGCTTGTATCAAAGCAAAGATTATGCAATTTTCCTGAAAAGATACATGTCTCTCCGCCCTAACACCGGGGAGTCGTTGTTGCAAAGTGGCACTGGTGGGCTGTTTAGCTCCCGCTGTCCTTTCTTTGGATTGGTGGATACATCTCATTATTATAATCCCGTCACCGTCTGATATTAAATATGAGAGAAGCTGCTTGCTACTAGAGCCTATCATGTCATGAATTGTAGGAGACACACTCCGATATTTTCTACAGTTGCCGGGTGTCAAGTGTCAACTTTATGTCAGGTACTCGTTAAACAACTTCAGCATTTACGAACTTCTATTCCATCAAATAAACCTCATGTAGCAATACGGCTATACATTTTTTTTCCTTGCTGGAGGGAGACAGATTTTCCGCCGAGTTGTGCCTTCTGCTCTTCCTCCTTTTCCTTCTACCTGATCAAACAGGTAACAATACCACGTGTACATGGGTCAAAGCTTTGGACGTCACACTTATCATCTGACAGGTTGGAACTCTGTAACTGAGATGCACCAACCTCTGCTGAAGGAGAGTTCTGTTAAACTAGATACTATTTCACCTTCTTAGCCACCTGGTCTCAAATTCGCGCATCCCATTATGTATGATATCGTTACGTTTGGATGTATGACAGATGGTTACATAAGTCAACGAAGAAGGAGTGAGTTTGGTTGGGAATGAATGAAAAGTGGTTGTTCCAAAGTCGAGCGAGTCTTGAATCTTTCATCACAGAAGCTGTAGCATTTATCTACATAGAAGATTACTACTTTTTACTACTTTAAAACTAACTTACATCGTTAAGCTAAACTCATTCCCATCCTAACCTTAACCTCTAACCTAATGGCCTAAACTAACCCGCACCCATAGCCTAGCTACTTCGTTAAAGTGAACAGCTTAATTCGTTGCCACCGTAGCATAGAATCTTATATATAATTTACACTTTAGCCAATTTGTAACATTATGGTTACGTTCTGCAAATTTTGTAACTAAATACCTAAATTGTAATTTGTACAATTACATGATGTGAGGGACGATGCACAATTAATACATTACCACTATGACGTCAACATATTCTGCATCAGATGCTGTATCTCCTGAATTACGATACAGCAATAAGTGAAATGCCTGAGGTCAGAGTTGCAAGCAAGGTGGAAAGATAGCTAGGGCTAAGAGCCATTAATGTACAGAAGGAGAATCATCCTGAAATCAATAGCCACAACATTTTATTAGACATCTTGACAGAAATTACATGTTGTTCTATTTCATTAAACAAAGTGATTCGTAAATGTAAACCGCCTCTAGCTATACTGGAACAACAAGTTTTAATGTTAATATGAAAGGTGAGTAGAAAAAGTTCATTCAACCCAACGGCAAAAGATCGACGAAGCAGTTTACGCATGTTGTAAATTACTTTAGTTATCACCTCACGTCAGTGGATCCTGCTGTTGGTTCAATGGACTCTCGATGGGACCTTACGATTACAGACTTCATACCTCAAGATTATTCTCCATTTCTTTCACCGACGGTGGAATCTGGCCACTAGAAGCAGCGAGGTGAGATCTCTTGCCTCTGTAGGAGGGCTCCAGGATCCAAATCCCACATGTACGGAATTAACTCATTTTTTTGTATTCACGATATTTCTGAACGCACTGGCACACTCCATGTATTTTCTAATTCTTAAAATGGTGATTACACATAAGCATAGCTGATTCAGTTTTTTTATTTAAATCTAAATCACGCAATGGAGGCCAACGTACTTTTGTATAAGTATTTCTGTCTTCAAAACAAAAAATCACGAGGGCTTGTTTCAAAAGCACAGGACAGACTTCGAGTTCACAAGTAACATTACTCATGCGACCGAAGCTTCGTTTGATCACTGCTATTTTCGAACGCAATATTGCAAACATGTAGATCCACAATATTCACCTTAGTGCCGTGCTTTATTGAATGCAAGTTGAATGTTCATCGAACAACCTGACACTCACTGACACTTCTTGTACACTGATAGATCCATTTCTTCCAGTTTATAGCACCTTGGACGGATCTGCCTCAGCAGTCAGAGCAGACAGGACTTTCGTATTTTCTGGTGTGTACACTGTACGTATATGCGAGACGCTACAAAGCGTCATTTTAAGGATAATTCTTCAGTAATATCATAATTATGACTGGTGTGAGCTGTGGTTACTACGTTGCTCTTAGCACAGACACACACACACGGCAGAGAAGGAGAGCCTGGGCTTTGCCTATATTTATACATTCTTAGTCGATTGCGCTTCTTTATCCCCGTCTCACGCTTTGGCATGTCGCACGTTGAGAAAAGGAGCAAGATGACATACGTGGTTTTGTTCCTGTGATTTAGAGTGTACTGGGTTATTTAACGCATATGGCGTACCAAGAATTATGATATCCTGTGTGCTCCAAATGGAGCTCGCTGTATTGTGTTTCGTTACTGTATCGTCCCAAATCACCTGTCTTTCGATCCACCGTGGCTTGCCCCCCGCTGATTCGCGTTTCTTCTACGGTAGTTGACTACTTGATAATACTGAAGAAAATTTAGTGGACTGGTGCCATTTGGGTAAATCTCAATGATAGCTCTATTTCGCTCTCTCAAGTGACTACTATTTGATGGTTCCTGCCTTGTAGCTAAGGACCTAGCAGTCTAGGACAGGGGAATCCTGACTAATGTCATGAAAGTAATATGGTGTTTCTGGAAGTCCTAGATGGCTATTACGTAAACGCCGGACTTGTTGACCCCGTAAATGCAATCCTCTCTCAATGAAGTTCAATGCACCCGACCCGGCACCTCGTGGAGAGTGATCAACGCTGGGGATCTCTCGGGTATGGGATCGAACACAACTAGCACGGTTGTCCAGAAGGAGAGCAACAGGGCAAGAGTTTGAGATGCTCAAAGGCACTTAGAAAGCTCAAAAGGGATCATACTTCGGTTACACTGTTCCAAGTCTCGGCTCGGATTGTGGTGTTCTCCATTGTTCATCTTCTTTCTGAAGGGCATGTCTTACTTGCGATCTTGGCTTGCTATTAGCTTGTTCACTCCAGTAGCTTCCATACCTGCGTCGACTATATATTTTTTTCTGTTTGTCAATGAACATAAGCTTGGATGTTCTTTTTGTCACTAGTCATCTGGACGCTTTGTTTGACCGTTCCGATTTGGCATAGGCTGTGTGTTGAGATCTTTATCAGATTCTTGTGTGTCTAAAATATTAACAATTGTCAAGACTGACTGGCTGATAGTTACCTGCTGTCTTTCTGGAGTAGTCTTTATTGTAGTTGAATGGCTTGCACCTAATCTTTACAGTATTTTCTCGTGGGCTAAATAATACTTATATTACGTCGGATTGTCCGAGATGTATGGCTTGAATATTTACTCTTTCGCTTTAAGTCTTATACTAGGGTCTATTATATTTCTCGCATGACTGATAGCTGTTGTCCCTGCAGTTTAATTTTTGGGCGTAATTTTTACGTGTTTAGATCTGCTAGAGCATAGGCTGTTGTCCCTCAAGTTGGCCATATGTGCTCTGTGCAGCCTTGACTTTTCCTGTTTCTCCGATACTGATGTCAGGCAGACTGTGTTCTCTCAACGTCTTCTGTTGGTCTATTTACTGTCGGTGAAGCTGGAAATCATTGCTGTGTCTCAGGTCTTTCGAGAGATATTCTTGAGTAGTCTTTAGGCTGGTCTAGTGTTCCTATGCCTATTGACGAGACTTGCCATTTTGCTGTGGTCCATCGCACGTCCGCATGTCGTACTCAGCCGGCACTAGATTATCTCGTCGAGAGGTAATAGGGTCCTAGAAATGTCCTAAAGCTCTAGATCATTTTATCCTTACTTATCGCGGCTATTTTATGCTTCGACTGAAGTGTGGACTACGTTGGTCCTCAGTTTCTCTGGCGGCCTATTTTACTGTTCAGATCCGTAGCTATATGGCTTGCTGGCTTCTCCTCAGGGTCTTTTTCTAGTTGGCTTATATTCTTACTTTTACGAACTGGCTCTAGGCCTTGTGTTTCTAAACGTTCATTTTTCTGAGACCTATTTTGGTAAGAGCTTTTGGATTGGGTGCGATCTCAAAATAGTACAGGTACCACCTGCAATCGACACAGAGGCGGGTGTACTTAGAATATGTCCCAATCAACATTGTGTTTTATTAAGAGAAAGGCATCATCGAACACACTAACTCTGGATAAATCGTGGTTTCCTTCCTTGTCGAGTCGTATATTATTCCTACATTAGTAGTCCCTGATGTATTGACTACTCCGTAATTACTTCAGGTGTGCGATATCGCCTCTGAAGTGCTAATGGTAGTTCGTCAACGGCCTTAGAGCTATCGTTTTTCCACTCTAGCGGTCGTTCATAGCAATCGGATAACCTGAAGCCACTTCCCAGAAGCAGTTCTTACACCAGATTATCCATTTTATCGTTTTCTATGACTCGCAGTTACCTATATGCTGAAATATACTAGTGGTAACAACATCATATCTATGGCTAATGAGCCTGTCATTGGTTATTGATATATGGACTCGTTCATGATGCAGTGTTAGTGACTATTAACTATGTGGAATAAAAGAATTTGAGAAAGTCTGACGTTTACTGTACTAATACAACTTGGACCTCTATCTGTCACGATTATCCACTGCTATACCCTGGGACTTTTATGTTCTACACACTTTCCAAGCTTAAAGCCTCTATGCCGTTTTATTCCAATGTTATCTCTCACTAATTGCAGAATTATAGTGTACTCTTTACTATGGGCCCAAAGAAGGGTTCATTTTGGGAATCGTGTACAGACCGACTACAACACTCTTATAATTGGCGTCTAGTGCGGTATTTGGGTTTTGTAGTGATAGAGTCGAACAGCCATTCCAAAGATTATTCTGCTGGTGTCTTTAGGGTGTCGCTTAACGATCTTAGTATAGCTTAAAGAGGTTCAGACTTCTGCACTCTTTCCGCTAAAGAGGCAGATGTAGCCCAAGTATGTAGGCGCTTTTGGGGCGTCCATAGAGCCGGTGTTTGCCCTGGTGTTTAGGCATCGCGAGTATATGCTTCTGTTCGGAGTGGTGGAATGGTCGACAGGTCAACAGGTCAGATTAGAGAGGAAGGAACTGTGCTGTTAGAAATGCCTGTGTCTCATGGTCAATAGACTGTGTCGATTTAAAGGCCTAGTTTGACAGAATAGACTCAGTACAGCTGAAGTGGAACATAATCAGATAAGCTCAAAGTTTACAATGATAGGTTCTAGAAGGGTTAAATATTTCTACTGCCTCAAAGCCTCCTTATTTGTGTATGTAAGTCAAAGATGATCTAGTTTCTCTCATTATCTTCTCTTGCTCGATTCCCTCTTTCTTTGCAAAACCAGTACGCCCAGGTACCTATATATCTACATGTGGCGTGCACAGACGGCCCCACCGGCCCACTAGGTGCGCTTCTACGTTTCAGCGGATTGGCGGGAATTGACTTTGTGCTCTATGATTTTTTTATTCTCGTGATCGTTTCTTTTCCTATCAGATCCTTAGGGACCACATATAACAATAGGGTACCTGCTAGGACACGTCTTTGTACAAGCATCATCTTAATACTCAAGCACTTGTGGGTGTGTGGAAGGGAAGCATCGGTTCCTTGACTTAAGAACGCGAACTTATGAGGCCAGGGGTTGGCTTTGGAGGTCGGAGAGGGTGAAACTGATTCTTTGAATTTATTTTCATAAAAAACGCCAATACCTCCATGCTTCTCTTAGGATGGTGTAAGGGACGTTTGATATGCAATCATACCTATGTTAAGCCTTGGTCTGAGTGTCCAAACGAGTCCCTCTTGGAGCCACAGCGCAATTGCAGACCTGATTGCTGGGTAGTGAGCGCGTCCAAAGCTCGTCCTTGCTAAATCACTATGAACAACGCTCCTGCGGTCTGGTACGGGATACACCGTCTTGGGACTTAAAAAGCACTAGTTGACTTTGGTCTGGATATGGAGATCCGAACGGTCTTGACTAAAACGCAAACTCGCAGGAGTTGGATGCAAGTAGGGTCTGCGAGCTGTAGTGGGTGCACATCGAATGTCATTTGACGTGTTGTCTCGCAAAGTGT
The DNA here is from genome assembly GCF_002910315.2 of Salvelinus sp. IW2-2015. Taxonomy (NCBI): domain Eukaryota; kingdom Metazoa; phylum Chordata; class Actinopteri; order Salmoniformes; family Salmonidae; genus Salvelinus; species Salvelinus sp. IW2-2015. Next base: position 24,078,082 of record NC_036843.1, read on the forward strand.
CACAGCAAAGTTGGTTCCTTTCGATAGGTCCTACCAGTATAACATCAACAGTCAATAGAACGTTAAATACGAACTTAGCTCACTCTCACAGTAATCAGAACGACCGTTATTTTGTGCTTATCTCTCAGCAATAACGAGGGTATCTATCTTTTTGTCATGTTTCAAGCCAGATTAAGACTTCAGTCTTTACTTTTTCTGGTAGAAGTGTATAGTTATGAACAACGTTAGCGACACTGAAATGGTGGTTTAGTGGGTGAGAGACAATCGCAGTGGAGACAATAACCCTAATTTTGAAACTATAGAGTAGATGAACTATCGGAACGAGTTAGTCATTATTTCTCTCAAGACATTATTGCATGACATTGAGCGCTAGTGAAACCAGCAATTTTGGCGTATCGTACTCGTTCATTATTGGCAAATAGCCATGATTTGGAAATACAGTCGGTCTAGCTTGAATATGATTGAAATGCAGTAGGGTATCAGATGATTTGGGTTCCTTATAACTCTAGAGAAGACTTTAGGTGTTCCACAGCTATTCCCCATGCATGGCTAGTAGTCCCAAATGGCTGATCCGGTCTCCGTATGTAGCTGCGGATACTTTTGACGAGAGCACCTATGGAGGTTCCGCCGACTAGTGCACTATAAAGGGTGGAATACGAGCGTGTTGCTGTAGTGTTTAGAAACCCAGGAGTGGGTAGTAGAGGTGTACTGCTCTCCCCACTTAGCTATAGTGTCTTTAGCCGTGTCTGTAAAGCTTTACGTTATAAGAGGATTGACCCGGAAGAGCCGCAGTAGGTAATCTGATTTCAGAGTGTCTGTTTGCGTTTGAAACACATAATCTCTATTTTTTTGACTCTCTATCTCGTTAATATCTTGTTATGTTCCACATTATTGGCGAATGATGGTATCTTTATGACTCTGCTTGGTCGCTTTTGGTTTCTTCTTTCTTATTGAGAGCAGTTTGTCAATGTGTTTGTAGGTTTCGCTTGTAGATCTCAGCGAGTATATTAGACCGGATCTTCTGAATGAAATATGTGTGGTTGAGATTCTCAGAGATCGAGCGGTTCAATCGCAAGAGTATAATTTCCATCCTAACTCCCCTTACTAGTGTTCACTAGCCCTGGTTCGTACTAGATTTAGTGTCCTACCACTCCAAAGTAAATAACCTTATAGGCAGGGCTCTCGCGAGACCCTGTTCTGATCTCTCGTAGGATTTTATATCTCTTTAACTGTTCTCCTGTGAGAGGCTACTCCCGTAGACGGTTTTCACAGTCAACGCTGATTGCGATGGAGAGTACCCTCCTGGTTAGTGTGGTTTCACTCCAACCTGTTCCTGGGAGAGGTACCCTCCCTGTAGGTTCCTATCCAACTCTGTCCTGCGCAGAGCTACCTCTGTAGGGTGTGTGTGAGCATACCAACCCATAATCTAAGACAGTACCAGTATATGCTAATTCTATAGAGCTGGTTGCATAAAACTAGACTCTAGGTTGGATCATACACGTCTTTTATCCAGGCACTATCAAACAAAAAAGAAACATGCAGCTGATAACTGTGTAACGAGGGACCTCTATATGTAGAGTATCCCTAATTTGCTGAAGTAGAGCTAGAAAACTATTTCGTTAACATGGGTGTTTCAAGTGGATGGGTAGCGTAAGCGAACTACGACATCGCTTAATCCCCTCTGTTTTATACATCTTTTGCGAATCCGGTTAATCACTATGATTGTCGGAGGACAAAAATGAGTGATTTCCTATGAAAAATAAGAATACGAGAGAATTATTGCTCTCGACCTTGCTAAGGATTTTAATGAAATTAATCATTTATGCACGCATCAAGGTTTTACCAGCTATTTTTTTAGACTATTTGAGCTGAGTGACTGAAATTATCATATATTGTATTTTGTGAGGCCGATTTTGTTTGTGCACCTACATATCATGTCAGTTTAGTTATATTTATACTGGCCTCTGTCAGCCCGACCTGGGAAAAGTGTCATTTCACTTTCATTTCCAACGATGTGTGACTTTGACCTTTCAGTGACGGCTCCGTTCTACGCTCTCCATTTCCGTTCAACCTGCTACTCTCATTCGCTCGTGTTGACCGTTCCTGGTCTCACTGCTCCTGGTCGTTTCTCCAAAACTTGAACACCCCATTTCCGTCTTTTTCGATTGGTGTTAATTATATTGTTCCCTCTCCGACCGCTCGGCTGTCCACAGTCCTGTGACGAGGACAGGACACACAGTGAACGACAACGTGCACACAGGACGTGGCTACACTTGTGAACTGGCTGAATGGAGATCACACCTGAAGGGAGCTGCTCTATTTCCAAGAAGCGGATCATTTTCAAGACTAAAATATCAAGCCCCCTGTCAGACCTGTCATCCTATACAAACACAGAAGCAAGTGCACACACACACACACACACACACAAACACACACAGAGCATGGTGGAAAGGCTCAGAGTTGCCCATGTCTCCAAGTATTCTAGAAGTTTCTGTTTTTAAATGCAGCTGTTAAAGGGGATAGGATGGTGGTCTCGCTAGCTGTTAAAGGGGATAGGATGGTGGTCTCCCTAGCTGTTAAAGGGGATAGGATGGTGGTCTCCCTAGCTGTTAAAGGGGATAGGATGGTGGTCTCGCTAGCTGTTAATTGGGATATGATGGTGGTCTCCCTAGCTGTTAATTGGGATATGATGGTGGTCTCCCTAGCTTTTAAAGGGGATAGGATGTTGGTCTCAAGCGGAAAGAAAGAAAGCATTCTCTTATTCACATCTGCGACACATCAAGGAAGCAGCGGGATGCAAAGTGGACACGTCTTCACTCAGTGTCAGGTGAGGCTCGGCTGGCTGGCTGGCTGAGGGGAAGAGAGAAACGGCAGCACTTTGCTCCACTGCAAGTCATTTGGATTGCAGTTGGCACCATTTACTGACGTTGATGGCGATGTGTTAAA
>NC_036843.1:24081052-24089221 GCF_002910315.2 Salvelinus sp. IW2-2015
TCTCGTCCGGCGCTATCAGCTATGACGCTTATCCCCCGGCGAGAGACTCGTACGTACGTGTGCTCGTTGTGCGTTCTTAGATAGAGGCCGGCGCAGTCAATGGAAGAAGCCGTTCGGTTAGCTCTCTCTATTTAAGCGGCATCCTGGCGAATAGGTACTCTCTGATCTGATCGCTGTATCGCTGGAGCTGTTCAACGCTGCTGTCGATTTCAGTTGGTGTACCATCTGGCCATAATGCGGAACGCACAAGAGACACGCGAAGCGCTGCATTCCACCTCGACTCACCTCTGCCCTTTCATGCTTTCTTACACACCTCTCCTATCCCGCAGTGCTCGGCGTGGTTGCTCACCATCGGTGAGAGTGAGTCTGTTGTGTTCGAGGTGTGGTAGGTTCGTGTCGGCCTCAATGAGTGTAGCCCCCCTGGGGATCTGGCACTCGCGCATGGTTGACTAGTCAAATAATGAGCCCCGATCAGGAACAGAACAAATCAGACGAACGGCTTAAGCGACGAGCGAGCGCGCACCACACGGCCATATAGTTTCTGTGCTGTTGGCCTCTCTGAGTCCGATCTGCGTTGACTAATGAGACCGGCAGCTTCAGACAAACACCCCAAACTACAACCTGACTTTCAGGCGCGAGACTCGTCACCCAAATTAGTCATAAGAGTAGGAAAGCAACGAGTCTGTGCGCGCGTGTGTGTGAGAAGAGCGAGGAGCACGAACACCATTGCCTTATGCCGGGCTGCCCTTGGCCACCACCTAAGAAGGAAACTCCTATGAACATCCACACACACCTCTGGTTATCGCATTTTAGTTTCTGTCGTACCTTGCTCTTAACAATTCTCTGCTCAAATTAGACCACCTCACACCATCCCGACTGCATGTGCGGGCTTATCTGTCCCACTAATATATGTGTGCGTGTGTTCTCTCACTACAAGGCTTATTATAACTAAATATCTGACACATGGGGCTGGGTGTTGAGGGCTGTCTCATGATTCGGGCGGACTGAGAGAGGGACATGGTCCTGCGGACCCCTGTGGATCCACGGCTTTTCATATCACTCCAGTTTTGAATTAGCCACGTTAAACTATTCATTAATCGTTATTGGTAAATATCTTCGAGGCGATGCGATTGACTGTGTATATTCTGGGGGAGAAAAGTCTTAAAAATGAAGAGCGCTTCAAAGATATAGTTGGCCGTCTTATACAACAAGGCATCTAACTTTGATTGTCGCGTCTGTTCAGTGAAAGTCCAGCATCCACAGTGCGCACCAGGACCGGGTTGAGTCCTAGCTGCATTGATGTGTTCCTGCCTTGGACTGAAGAGAAGCAGATGGGAATCATTTTTGTTGTCAGCGCAATGAAAGGCGGATGTGATAGTTCTGTCCGCCTTGCTTTGCTGCTGCCGGAGCGTGATCTTTATAGAACTTTTAAACAGTGTCTCTTTTACTACTTGCTCGACAGGTCACGGTACTACACACTGATCATCCAGCATCACACTGAAGTCATGCTTTGGAGCAGGAACACACATATGCCTTTATTTTTCCTTCTTAATTGTCTTAGTTCTGTCTAGCTTCCAAGCTCCTGTCGCCTATATTTGATGTGCTGTATTCCCTTTCTTTCCTTCTTCTTGTGGTGTCGCCGTTTCAGGCAGTGGCCAAGAAACCCACCTTCAATGCATAAAGAGCTGACATTGTTATGTGCTCCTGGACATCTCCAGCGCCGCGGGTTATCACACAACCGGGATCACAACCTGTGGGTCCACTTTTGCATTTATCACATTGAATATAAGTGTTCTAGATCAGGCTCCACCGCGGGGGGTTGCAACAACATATTATTTGCACAATGTAGTGTCCACATTGTTTTGGCTCTCCAAAGATGCCAAAAGGAGGGTGTTTTGTCAACAATAACGGGAGGTTTTGACATGAACACACAGAGGCAGGCGGTTAGAGGCGACGGTAGGTTGCAGGCATATAGACGAGACTGGGAGGGAGCGTAGAGCGAAGAAGAGGCTCTTGAAAGGAAATAGAACAACAAGAGGATTCAGCAGCTGAGTTGGAGAGTGTCAGGTGGCTTGTTGGGCGTAGTTCACCTTTCCTCTGAGAGAGGGATGAGAGAGCGTGTTAGACGGCCTGTTCCTGCTGTGTCGCTTCCCTCGACTGAACGAGAACATGGCGGTGTCCGTTCGCAATGCTCATCCACCAGCTAGCTCTACTGTGGAGGTCCTCTGGGTCGGGGACCTCCACCAACTCAGCTCCATCACCTAAGCGTACCTCTCCCTTACCGTACTTTTCTCCTTCTCTCCCCCTTCCTCTCTGTTTGTCTCTCATTGATGGCACGCGTTCCTCTTAGTTGCGGCAGTGACGCATGCATATGCTTATTTTTTCCCTAGTCTTGTCTCATCCGTACCTCTGAGAAAGGTGCGGGAAGGCATCAGGTTTGAAGTGTGTCCTAACCTAGGAGTATATTAAGAAGCTCAGGGAAATATATATATATCTTTTTTCTCTTTCATCTTAACTTCCACTCATTTTTTGCGTGGCCACACAACTACCCTCCATACCTTCCATGCTGTTTGCTACCTGGCTCTATATTCCAGGAGGCGGAGACGTCTCCCATGACGACTGGTTGAAGGGGTCGTGAGCCAAAAACCAAGAATTACCCATACATCCGCTGTCATCCAGTGCGAGTCTGCCTTCGCATCTCTCTACAGACGAACCCCGCTCTTGGCGCCTACAAGACTATCTTCATGGGGGAAGACCGCATTTTGGGACGTCATCATGCGTCTGACAACAATCACTTGCTGTAGCTCGGACACCTTCCCGTCAGGATTGTGGAGAGTGGAAGGCAGACATAGGCAGATTCGTGGATGAGACGCAGCCCACCCAAAGACATGCCTATCTCTAGCCTTAAACTGAGTGCGCATTTTTGATGGCGGACTGTTTTGTCATTATGGTTACTTAGATTGAACGGGCAAGGGTTGTCACAAGACTCTTAAGGCTTGAAGACTTGCTTGTGCAATATCAACAAGATATGATTTCGTTGTACTGCCATACACTTTTCACTGTAAGAAATGTAGACATTTTCCGATGGCTCAAATATTCTCTCCTCAGATCCTTCACGAGTTGAACTGTGCTCCTCAGTGTCGCTTTTTGCCAGAAATTTCTCATTTGTAAAAATATGACTGTTATGTGAATGCGGTGACAATATGAGTTAACACTCTCGTTTCCTTCCAAAAATTGTAAATTAAGTATGTGTATTAACGCAGCCTTCGCTCTGCTGTTGATGGTATGGGCGTCCCCAACAAACAGAATGCGTGTGGGTGATACTGCTATTACCGGTCATTCTAAAATATTCTCGCAAAGTAGCGGCTGATTACGGCCGCTCTCGAATTATCTCTCAGGAAACGTTGCCAACGCATTTATCTTTCGTAAAACCGCTGATGTCTGTTGTTACAGTTTGAGTGGTGCGGGACTTTTTCACATAGTTTTTTTTTCTCCAATTGGACGCTTGCGCCACTTACCGCGATTATAGGATTCACTAAATTGCATGTGGGTATGAGTCAACAGACTACGAACTTTTTTTTAATAAGTTCGAGAATTTTCACCTGGACAGTTACTTGCCTTACTACCTTCCTCCTCTTTGGGTTCTCTGTTGGGGAGATTCAGCGTTCACAATAAACCACCACCTCCACCACGTAGAATGTAGTTAATTTCCCTTTTGTGTACTTCACTTACCATTGTTAAACAGTCAATAACCGCTGAGATACACTTTATTAAACACAGTCCTTAAATTCAACATTCGGCAGAGGGGAATGGCTGCAGCGTGGGGTTTCTCAGGGCATTCTTAACTTACATCCCCCAGCGGAGAACCAATTTTACTTAGGAGTACACACAACTAAGCGTCTGAACCGTTGTATAGTGCCCTGTTCTTTACAAGGTTCTGTCCCAGCCACCGATCAGGCTGTTACTGTTGCATTCGCCAGCGTACCTGCTACGCTCTCGCTCGTTGTTTAACCGCTCACCACATCATGGGCTGGGCGAACAATGATTCTTAACCCTCTCGCCGAGAGTATGTTAAACCATTCCTATAAAGCACGGACTCTGATTCGCTCGCCATTGGATTGATATATAGAGACTCATGCAGCCGGTGTAACACCACTTCAACAACGTCGGGTGTTTTGATTGCACGCTCTCTCTCTCGTTGTCTCTGCTCTCATGCCCCAACGCGCTCGCATGCTCGGCAGGGCTGTGCGTCGTTTCTTTAAATTTGTCAGTACACAGAGTCTCTAGCGCTCTCTCTCTCTTCTTTATTCTAAAAATGCCTCTCTCGCTCGCCTGGCTCGCTGGACTCGCGCGGTTGACACTCCTCGCGCTCTAAACTCCTAGCGCTGTGTGCACATTGGTGGCTATACGTCTTCTCTCCGTCTCCTTCCCTCTGGCTAGTGCCCCCTTCAGGCCCGATGTTGAAAACAGACAGACAGTTTTTCCCTTAGGACTAAACTTGCGTTCCGCATAGTCGGGAGGGGATGGTGTTGTTTATTTTCTCTTTTGTCTAGTCTCCTCTTGCATTCAATTTACACCAACACTGTACTGACAACAGTATTTTAGTGTTATTAACATAGTGACGTCGCCTTCATTTTGCAGTGTGTGTCATATGCTTTTGGAACAACTTCTTTGAGTTGGATTGTTAATTTTTTATTGTTCACTTTTCGTTTTTCCTACTACTTCACGTTGTTAGACTCTGTCTCGTGTCAAACGTATATATGGTTCTCCTCCGGTGCCCGCTCCTAAAGACACGGCTTGATCAGGTTGATTGAGAGGGGTGCATGCCGGAACAACAGATGGACATTGGATTGCAAGATGCCCCGGGTGAGTGTTGGGTTTTGGCGTGTTACACATGTTTGTGATACTGAAGCTTTTTGTCTGCTGTTTAGTGTGTCGTGGGAAAGTTGTATGTTCAGAGGTGTCGGAGCTCAAGCTCAGTGGGCTAATTTATCTTGGGCTCTTATCCTAGCCTCCCTCCTTTCTTAGATCGTAATCACTGATCTGACTTGACTGTGATTGGCGAAGGCAAGAGTTTGAAACGTGCTTTCACCTGTTTCTCCAGAGTTTCCATTCCATTTGAACTAGGACTGTACAGTCCTGAGAAGTATTTTGCTCGATGCACTTTGATAGTGCAATACTGTTTACGTGCAATACAGTTTTTCCGTTCCCAGCTTAAATGACCTGTTTTCTTTCCGCGCCAGTCCTCCACATAGACTGTGGTGAGGGTTTCATAAAGCTCAGCAAAAAAAGACAAGAAGTGGCTCGTGTTGGTGCTCAAGTAAAGACACCTAATCTCTCTCATGGCGCTGTGCTCAACATCATACTACCAGCTAGACACTAGTTCACTTGTGATTGTACAGTATTGGTCACAACGTGTTACGTTGAAACAGACTTCAATTGATCTTCGCGCCGAATGTGTTTAAGAGTTCTTGTGCATTCACCCAAATAAGTAAGAACGCAGCTAGAACGAATCTGTTGCACCACTTAATTTTAAACCTGAAAAATTCCTCTAAGGTTAAATCTTTAAACCTTAAGAGATTAGTGACATGGTGTGTCATAATGTAATGACCATAAGCATTATTCACTGTGTTAATAAATGAATTACCCAGCAGCATTATCATGTAATTTAAATGAATACCATAGCATGTCATGCTGTCATAATGACTTAGCACATAGCATTACCACATGTGTCATAATGAATTACCATAGCATTATCATGTGTCATAATGAATGACCATGGCGTCTGCTAAATGACTTAAATGTAAATGTAAATGTATGTGTCATAATAAATGACCGTAGCATTATCATGTGTCATAATGAATTACCATAGCATTATCGTGTGTCATAATGAATTACCGTAGCATTATCATGTGTCATAATGAATTACCATGGCATTATCGTGTGTCATAATGAATGAACGTAGCATTATCATGTGTCATAATGAATGACCATAGCATTATCATGTGTCATAATAAATAACCATAGTATTATCACGTGTCATAATGAATTACCATAGCATTTGTGTTCTAATTCTGTATACTTCTTTCTGAGGATGACCTTGGGATTTTACCAAACAAATTCACTAGTCATCCCAATAACCTATGGGCCCTGGTCAAAAGTAGTGCACTAATTGAGGAATAGAGTGCCGTTTGAAATGAGTGGCTTACTGAAAACAACACAGCTAATAATTGAATGACTTTCTCATGTGGTTTGGGTAATTCGACCGTTATTAAATTTAATCAGATTACAGATTGTCTGTTTATAAAGTCACCTTCCAAAGCAGATACAGTGTGTACGCCCCAAATGGCACCCTATTCCCTAAATAGTGCACTACTTTGACCATAGAGCTCTGGTCAAAAGTAGAGCATTATAAAGGGAATATGTTGCCGTTTCGGACTATCAGTATCTGTGTACAATCCATAAAACTAGGTGTGAAGAAGGATTTAATCCAGAGTGTGTGTTGACCACAACCATATGAATCTAAGAGCAAGCTGTGATAGTTTTACAGAATACCTATTTATTTAACACGAAAAAAGGACAGATATTGATTATGAAGAAATGTTTTTTAATTTCTCATGCAAATACCAACTTTCTTTCCCCAGATGTTTTGACTGTCTCTACCAAACCGAAACAGATCTGGATTCATAATCGCTGTCGACAGACACGATGCATGCATACATTTCTACTGCTTGCAATCTTTGAGAAACGTTACAGACAAACCAAAGGCCTAGTCCCAAAGTATACAGAGTAGTACTGACTGAGACTGCCTCTTATACAAGTAATGCATGCATTTCCTTATCCCTGACCTTCTCAGTCTAGTGACATATGTGTTCAGTGTGTTCAATGTTAACGCTCCCTTAAGGCTACATAGCAGTTCCACAGAGACACGCTTTATCAGGAACATATTAGTTATTCTGATTGATTTGGATGTTAACGCTCCCTTAAGGCTACATAGCAGTTCCACAGAGACACGCTTTATCAGGAACATATTAGTTATTCTGATTGATTTGGAGGCTTTGCTTTCCAAACATCCTCTGGTGTGACAGTGCAGGACAGCCTCATCCCAGACATGCAGACACTGTTACCCCTAAATTACATCTCCTAAGATGTCTGCAGCTAAGTTTTAGAGAGCACCATACCCTTGACTTGAATATCAATCCAACAGCTATGGAACGCAGATCCACATTGCCCCTCTTCCTCCCTCCCTCCATCCATCCGTCCGTCCATCCTTCCCTCCGTCCCCCTGCTGTTCGGCTGAAGGAATTATCCATAACCTGAGATGGGGAGATTACTTAAAATGAAAAAAAAATGCTGCGGCCCCCGCTCACTATATATTTACTCTGGTGCTGGGTCCCCAACTCACTATACATTTACTCTGGTGCTGGGTCCCTAACTCACTATATATTTACTCTGGTGCTGGGACCCGTACTCACTATATATTTACTCTGGTGCTGGGACCCCTACTCACTATACATTTACTCTGGTGCTGGGTACCCTACTCACTATATATTTACTCTGGTGCTGGGACCCCTACTCACTATATATTTACTCTGGTGCTGGGACCCCAACTCACTACAGTGGGGCAAAAAAGTATTTAGTCAGCCACCAATTGTGCAAGTTCTCCCACTTAAAAAGATGAGAGAGGCCTGTAATTTTCATCATAGGTACACTTCAACTATGACAGACAAAATGAGAAAAAGAAATCCAGAAAATCACATTGTAGGATTTTTTATGAATTTATTTGCAAATTATGGTGGAAAATAAGTATTTGGCTCAATAACAAAAGTTTATCTCAATACTTTGTTATATACCCTTTTGTTGCAATGAACAGAGGTCAAACGCTTTCTGTAAGTCTTCACAAGGTTTTCACACACTGTTGCTGGTATTTTTGGCCCATTCCTCCATGCCAGATCTCCTCTTAGAGCAGTTGATGTTTTGGGGCTGTTGCTGGGCATCACGGACTTTCAACTCCCTCCAAAGATTTTCTATCGGTGTTGAGGAGACTGGAGACTGGCTAGGGCACTCCAGGCACTTGAAATGCTTCTTACGAAGCCACTCCTTTCGTGCCCGGGTTTGGGATCGATTGCTCATGCCACTTGAAGAACCCCAGCGGGGGAAAGGACACGT
>NC_036843.1:24090952-24113064 GCF_002910315.2 Salvelinus sp. IW2-2015
GTTCCATGCCTGTGAGGTTTTCCTCCAACGCTGTCCTGGAGAGCTTACCTCCTGTAGGTCACTCCAACCCTGTTCCCATTCCTGTAGGTTTTCACTCCACCGCTGTTATCCACCTGGGCAGGGAGCTACCATCCCGTAGGTTCACTCCAACTCTGTTCCATCCTGTAGTTTTCACTCCAACCCTGTTCCTGGAGAGCTACCATCCCGTAGGTTCACTCCAACTCTGTTCCATCCTGTAGGTTTTCACTCCACCCTGTTCCTGGAGAGCTAGCATCCCGTAGGTTCACTCCAACCCTGTTCCTGGAGAGCTACCCTCCTGTAGGTTCACTCCAACCCTTTCCATCCTGTAGGGTTTTCACTCCAACGCTGTTCCTGGAGAGCTACCATCCCGTCGGTTCACTCCAACTCTGTTCCATCCTGTAGGTTTACATCCAACGCTGTCCTGGAGAGCTACCCTCCTAGTAGGCTTCACTCCAAACCTCTGCCATCCTGTACGGTTTCACTCCAACGCTGTTCCTGGAGAGCTACCATCCCGTAGGTTCACTCCAACTCTGTTCCTGGAGAGGCTACCCCTCCTGTAGGTTTTACGTCCAACCTAATCTAGCACACCAGATTCTAATTATTAGCTGGTTGATAAAACTGAACCAGGTTGATTACACATATGGCAACAACAAAAAACATCTCTCTTTACATACAGGACATAAATGTAGGTCCCTATTTCTGGAAGATAGAAGCTAGAATAAACTATGATATACGTTAAAACAGTGGTGTATTCAAGTGGGAGGGTAAGGTAGCGTACATGAACACCGGTTACCCCCTTCTTTATTTTGCGGCACATGCGGTGAACCACCTATTGTGGAGATAAATGCTTTTGAAAATATAAAGACGTTACTTCACCACAAGGCGATCAGCGTTTACCCAGCTATTTTTTTAGCACTTACATCACTGACTGTCATTTATTTAGGCCGATTTTGCAGATTATGTTGTTGTAATTTAACGCGTCAGACCACAGCAGCATCACCTTTCCAAGTGATTCTACATTAGTAGGCCTATACGTTCATCGGTTCACGTAACCACTTCCGAGTGACACAGCCCCAATCACCGTGCCTGTCGACTCCGCAAACTTGAAACCATCCCTTTTACAAAATGGTGTTTTGTTCCTCTCAGCCAGGCTGCGCTGTGAAAAGGACAGACACACAGCGGGAGACAGACACACAGGGGGACGATACTGTGACAGTGATGGTCAACTGACGGGATCAATTTCAGAACTAAAATATCAAGCCCCCTGTCAGACCTGTCATCCATACAAAAAACAGAAGCAAGTGCACACACACACACCACACACACACACACACAAACACACACAGAGCATGGGTGGAAAGGCTCAGAGTTTGCCCATGTCTCCAAGTATTTTTAGAAGTTCTTGCGGTTTTTTAAATGCAGCTGTTAAAGGGATAGAGATGGTGGTCTCGCTAGCTGTTAAAGGGGATAGGATGGTGGTCCCTAGCTGCTTATAAAGGGATAGGATGGTGGTCTCCCCTAGCTGGTTAAAGGGGATAGTGCGGATGGTGGTCTCGCTAGCTGTTAATTGGGATATGATGGTGGTCTCCTTAGCTGTTAATTGGGATATGATGGGTGGGTCTCCCTAGCTTTTTAAAAGGGGATAGGATGTTGGTCTCAAGCGGAAAAGAAGAAAAAGCAATTCTCTTTATTTCACATCTGCGGACACATCAAGACAAGGAAGCAGCGGGGATGCAAAGTGACACGTTGTTCACTCAGTGTCAGGTGAGGCCTCGCTGGCTGGCTGGCTGCAGGGAAGAGAGAGAACGGTCAACGGAGCCTTTGCTCCACTGCAAGTCATGTGTGGATTGCAGTTGGCCACCATTTACTGACGTTGATGGCGAGTGTGTTAAATCGATGCCACAACATAGCGCCCTGTTCGCCTTTTTTATACAAGAAGTGTGCACTACACTATGTAGGGAATAGGGTTGTACTTTGGGACGCAAGCATTTATGTTTCGCGTTAGAAAAAATGTATGTTGCCTCTATTTTGTTTTGCCTCTATTTCATCTTTCACTTTTTTCTGTAAACGTGTTATAGTTTTTTGGTTTGTCTTAACATGGCTCTTTTGCTCAAGTCAAGACTAACCCTCTGTGTCACGACCATATGAAGAATATACATTTATATACAGGACCCAAAACATATGAATGTACCAATCGCATGGTCATGTAATGACTGTTAGTCTCTACCCACAACACTGAGAGAAGAAAGCACTGATATGTGGTAACAGATTATGATTTAATGTAATACAATCAATACGGATAGGGTTGCACCACATGGTATAAGAAATCAAGAGATCTGTTGCACCACTTAAATTTTTAAACCTGAAATAATTCCTCTAAGGTTCAATCTTTAAACTAAAATTAGTGACATTGTTCATAATGAATGACCATAGCATTATCATGTGTAGATATGAAATTACCAGAGCATTATCATGTGTTTAATGAATGACCATAGCATTGTCATGTGTCATAATGAAATTACCAGAGCATTATCATGTGTTATAATGAATGACCATGCACATTATCATGTGTTATAATGAAAGACCATAGCATTGTCATGTGTCATAATGAATTACCAGAGCATTATCATGCTGTTAAATGAAATGATGACCATAGCATTATCATGATGTATTAATAATATTACCATAGCATTGTCATGTGTCATAATGACATTACCAGAGCCATATATGCATGTGTCATAATGAGATTACCATAGCATTATCATGTGTATAATGAATGACCATAGATTATCATGTGGTTATAATGAGCATTGCCATAGCATTGTCATGCTGTCATAATGAATTACCGGACACTTATCATGTAGTTATAAATGACATTACCATAGCATTGTCATGTGTCATAAATGAATACCAGCGAGCCATTCATCGTGTATTATAATGAATGCCATAGCATTATCATGGTGTTATAATGAATTACCAGAGCATTATCATGTATTATAATGATTACCATAGCATTGTCATGTTGTCATAATGAATTACCATAGCATTACCATGTGTCTAAATGAATACCATAGCATTATCAGTGGCATAATGAATGACCATGGCCAATTATCGTGTGTCATAATGAATACCGTTAGCACCGTAGCATTATCATGTGTCATAATGAATTGCCAATAAGCATTATCATGTGTCATAATGAATGGACCATAGACTATTCATGTTTCATATAAATAACCATAGTATTATCATGTGTCATAATGATATACATAGCATTGTGTGCTAATTCTGTATACTTCTTCTGAGGATGGACCTTGGGATTTCCAAACAAATCACTAGTCATCCCAATAACCTATGGGCCCTGGTCAAAAGTAGTCTGCACTAATTGAGAGAATAGAGTGCCGTTTGAAATGAGTGGCTTACTGAAAAAACAACACAGCTAATAAATTGAATGACTTTCTCCATGTGGTTTGGGTAATTCGACCGTTGTATTAATTTTAATCAGATTACAGATCTTGTCTGTTTATAAAAGTCACCTTCCAAAGCAGATACAGTGTGTGTAGCCCCCAAATGGCACCCTATTCCCTAAATAGTGCACTACTTTGACCATAGAGCTCTGGTCACAAAAGTAGTGCACCTATAAAGGGAATATGTTGCCGTTTCGGACTATCAGTATTGTGTACAATCCAATAAAACTAGGTGTGAAGAAGGATTTTAATCCAGAGTGTGTGTTGACCACAACCATATGAATCTAAGAGCAAGCTGTGATAGTTTTTACAGAATACCTATTTACTTAACCGAAAAAGGGCCAGATATTGATTATGAAGAAATGTTTTTTAATTTAAACTTTTGTTATTGACCAAATACTTATTTTCCACCATAATTTGCAAATAAATTCATTAAAAATCCTACAATGTGATTTTCTGGGGTTTTTTCTTCTCATTTTGTCTGTCATAGTTGAAGTGTACCTATGATGAAAATTACAGGCCTCTCTCATCTTTTTAAGTGGGAGAACTTGCACAATTGGTGGCTGACTAAATACTTTTTTGCCCCACTGTATATATTTACTTTGCATTTGCCTCTAATAGGGAAACACACATATCGCTGCTTCATATTTTAGGACAATTGTTACAACGGGGAGGAAATGGTGCTCGCTCCGAGCTCTTTCTCTCTTTCTCTAGACACATGAGGAGGTTGGAGCGAGGCTCCTGGGTAAAGCTTGAATAACAAATGAGTGTTGCTGTGGATTTGTCTAATCATCCCGGCGGGGCCCTGCCTGCCTAGGCTGCAGCCCCCCGCACATTTCTCGACTTATCGCAGAGCAGAGTCCGAGCACTTGAACTGCAGACCCCTGTCCCTAATTAACGACGGCCGCAAATGAAWAGCAGCTGGCTGTAATTACATAATTAAAGTGCCTTTGGGGGGGWAAGAGGCATAATTTRTGCAGCCATCGCCATAAATCTTGTGCTGTCCAAACCTATACTTTAACATGAACTTTTCCCCAGCAGGTTAATGCATTACTCATAGAAAAAAACAGTATCCCTTTGTGTTTTGGTTGGACCTGCTTAATAACAAAGAGTAGGTTGGGCAGGCTGGCGGCGGGCCGGAGAGGGAGCTCTCTTTACCCGTGAACGAATCAGAGGTTCTAACGCACGGTGCACTGACACCTTCACTTAGCTCCATGTGTGAACCTTTTTTTCTTCTGTTTTAACACAAGTCAGGTCTGCTGTCTGACTGGGTGCGCTATGTGCACCAGAGAAAACCTCACTTCTYATAATACTGAGTTGTCTGGATAAAGCATGTTCCAAAGCTGGAACATCTGAGCTTCATAAAACACACATTTTATTACATGCTAAGAAGAATTGTAGACTTTTTATATAAGAATGGAGTAATAGATAAAACATTTTAGTGTTCATTAATGTTTTTACACTTTTTATTTGATTTAGGGACAGTTCTAAATTCACTGGGGGGGGGGGACTAGTCCAACTCGAGGTGGTATAAACCCTCCCCCAAAGTAAAAAACATTTTCACATGTTGCACACTCTCCCCCCTCAGAAAATGTGCTCACAAATAATGATAACCTTGGCAACAAATAATAATAATTATAGCAGCCATGTGTTTATYAATGTGGATATCYACTTTACCACTTCAGCATGGTTTTGGTTTTGAAAATAAAGCAAAATYTACGCTCACCACGCTGCACCTTYGTCCTCATCTCTCAACAGCRGTGACACACGGACAAGCTCACTCTCCCTGCCTGTCTCATTGCACTACAATCAGAGCCGGCTGCAGACAATGATCAGCCAGGGGGAAATCAGATGTAACTATTTGGTGCTATATTTATAATTATATAAAATATGTGCAACAAATTTTCCACCAGCAGGTTTCTACACCAATACACCACACACAACCATTAAGCAACACATAACTGATAACCGATTACTGACTTCGAGCACTTATCATCATGGTTTGTGTTTAACACATCAAGTACAGTATGTCAATCTCAACAAACAGAAAATACATCCCTCCCTATTTAGTAGTGAAGGCTTGGTTTGACAATATCCGAATGTCATTAAACTTCTGAGTGTTTTGTAACAGATGTCTCTTTCCATTAATCGAATGGCGGTTGCGTAGTTTGAATGGTGGAWTTACTGTATATTAGAGTGGAGKYGGTCAGCAGGTAGCCTACAGGAGACTATTGAAGGAGCCTAATCAGATTAAAACATGGTGACTAGTTGTGTTTATGCCACACATAAAAGGTAATACATTTTAAAACTTAAATGACAAATATTTAGGCTATATTGAAGCGTTAGGTTCTAGTTCGAGGAATGGCCGKTCTGATCGGAAAGGAGGCAGAARGTGTGTTAAGCTTTCCTGAATAACTGGGCCAGCTGGGAGCATAGGCCTATGTSGCCACACTACATAGGACYACTTGGGAGAATGATGATCGGCAACAGACAACGCATCAGTATCAGAAGCAAAACTACAGCCAGACTGGCCTGCTACTGTGCCTTTCTGRAATCTGTCCAGAGTACACCCACAACAGCCTAGAGTAGAATTGTAGTCAATTGTACTTACTTGAAAACGATAATGCAATTATTCATTGGATTGCTGTGTCGTYGGCTAATCTAGGTAGGATAATTGTATTGTCCCTAAAGATCCATAGGGGAGCTTTTTGAGCTGTGTGTCTTCACTGTWCTTTAATGTGTAATGACAGACCTGYACTCTCATGATTGTATGCATGATATGATTGCTAGTTAACCTATTGCAGACCTGGACAAACGATCCACCGACCACTATTGTCACTATGGATAGAGGGCAGGATAGACAGTTGACTGGTAGACTATATTGACCTGTGGTATAGTAAGTGGGTGGAAAAGRGTAGTGCATAAGGGAAGTACCAAAACARCTAGGTAGGWGAGGAGCATGCAAGCAGTTGAGGAAATGTGGCTATATGGAAGACATTATATATACTGAACAAAAATACAAAACAATTTTAAAGATTTTACTGAGTTACACTTCATAGAAGAAAATCAGTCAATTGAAATAAATCCATTAGGCCCTAATCTATTGGTTTCACATGACTTGATAGYGGTGCAGCCATGGGTGGGGGCCTTGGAGGACAGTGCATTCGGAAAGTATTCAGAGCCTTGACTTTTTCCACATTTTGTTARGTTACAGCCTTATTCTYAAGTGTATMAAAATGTTTTTTTCCCTCAATCTACACACAATACCCCATAATGAAAAACAAAAACWGTTTTTTAGAAATGTTAGCAAATTTATTAAAAACAAAAAAATATGTAATTTACATAAGTATACAGACCRTTTACTCAGTACTTTGTTGATGCACCTTTGGCAGTSATTTCAGCCTCAAGTCTTCTTGGGTATGACACTACAATCTTGGCACACCTGTATTTGGCGATTTTCTCCCATTCTTCTCTGCAGATCCTCTCAAGCTCTGTCAAGTTGGATGGGGAGCATCGCTGCACAGCTATTTTCAGGTCTCTCCGGAGATGTTTGATCGGGTTCAAGTCTGGGCTCTGGRTGGGCCACTCAAGGACATTCAGAGACTTGTCCCGAAGCAACTCCTGCYTTGTCTTGGCTGTGTGCTTATAGTTGTTGATCTGTTYGAAGGTGAACCTTCACCCCASTCTGAGGTCCTGAGGGCTATGGAGCAGGTTTTCATCAAGGATCTCTCTGTACTTTGCTCTATTCATCTTTCCCTCGATCCTGACTAGTTTCCCAGTCCCTGCCGRTGAAAAARATCCCCYCAGCATGATGCCGCCACCACCATGCTTCACTATAGGGATGGTGCCAGGTTTCCTCCAGACGGGACACTTGGCATTCAAGGCAAAAAGTTACATCTTGATTTCATCAGACCAGATAATCTTATTTCACATGGTCTGAGAGTCCTTTAGGTGCCTTTTGGCAAACTCCAAGCAGGCGGTCATGTGTCTTTTATTGAGGAGTGGCTTCTGACTGGCCACTCCACCATAAAGGCCTGATTGGTGGAGTGCTGCAGAGATGGTTGTCCTTCTGGAAGGTTCTCCCATCTACACAGAGGAACTCTGGAGCTCTGTCAGAGTGACCATCGCGTTCTTATTCACCTCCCTGCAATTTTGAGTCTCATAGCAAAGGGTCTGAATAATCATGTAAATAAGGTATTTCTGTTTTAAATTTGAATAAATAAAAAATGTGCGCATATTTTCAAAGTGCGCATTGGAATTCAGTAAGAAGGACCACACATCGTTGCATCCTCGACTTGCATGTTCTGTTAATATGAATTACCATAATCGAAATGGGATTTCCTTCATTCTGAGCACGATGGGGATGCACTAATCAGGTTACGCACCCATATCATATGGGTCCGGTAAATTAAAATGTCTAGTGCCACATTTTTCCTAACAGAAACCCTAGTAGCTAGCTATGTTGTGCTAGCTAGCGAATATTGCGTTAGCTAGCTAGCTAAACATGGTAGTATGACCGAAAGAAAAGTAAGGACCCACATTTGAAATGAAATTGATACGACTGAAGACAGTAAGGACCCACATTTGTTATGAAATTGATACGACTGAAGGACCCAAAAATGTGCTAAAATAAAATAAAAACCTGTTTTTGTTTTGTCATTATGGGGTATTGTATGTAGATTGATGATTTAAATTTTTTTAAATTTTTTTTTTTTTTAGAATAAGGCTGTAACGTTACAAAATGTGGAAAAAGGAAAGGGGTCTGAATACTTTCAGAGTGCACTGTAAGCCCACTTGGTGACCTGGCCCACCCACTGGCCCAGCCATTCAGAATGAGTTTTTGCCCACAAAAGGGCTTTATTACATACAGAAATACTCTTCAGCACCCACTCAGACAATCCCGCAGGTGAAGAAGCAGGATGTGGAGGTCTTGGGCTGGCGTGGTTACATATGGTCTGCGGTTGGAGGCCGGTTGGACGTACTGTCAAATTCTCTAAAACATTGGAGGCAGCTTATGGTAGAGAAATGAACATTCAATTCTCTGGCAACAGCTCTGCAATTGACATTCCTGCATTCACCATGTCAATTGCAAGCTCCCTCAAAACTTGAGACATCTGTGGCATTGTGTTGTGTGATAAAAACTGCACATTTTAAAGTGGCCTTTTATTGTCCCCAACACAAGGTGCACRTGTGTAATCACCATGCTATTRAATAAGCTTCTTGATATGTCACACCTGTCAGGTGGATAGATTATCTTGGCAAATGAGAAATGCTCACTAACAGGGACATAAACARATTTGTGCAGAACATTTTAGAGAAGTAAACYTTTTGTGCATATGGAACATTTCGGGGATTTTCTATTTCAGCGCATGAAACAACACTTTACATGTAGCATTTTYTTCAGTGTAGTTAATCCTGCAAAATGGCAAATCAGGGAAAAAACGAACTACCCTCCCCAAAGCAAATTTGTTAGACAACTCTCCCCTATTTTGGACCATTTCTACGTTTTGGAGAAAAAAAATAAAGATTAAAAGTTTTACCTGATGACATTATCATAAGTTAACACATTTAAAAAAACAGTGATTTGAAAATTCAAATGGCACTCGCACATCTGAGCTATCTTTTTTGCAGGTGCATGGTTACAGTTGAATAACATGAGAAAAACAGTGATTTTCAAATAATATGAGATTCACCATGACGTGGGAAGTCAAAATATCTTCCCRTGCGCTAGAAACTTGTTACATGTTTTGAAAATCACTGCTTCTCCCTGTGATGTCACGAGAGAAGCATTTTTTAAATACCAGATAACAACAGATCATAGAAACGCTCTGTTTTCACATACTGTATATATACACTGGTTTGGTGCTGGAAATGATGAATAAGACGTTGAAAAGTGGCGGATATTCCCTTTAAGAAATTAAGACCATTTCACAGAATACGCTATAAACCTGGAAGTGAAGTTCCGACAGCCCTAACGCACAATATTTTGTCAGCCTGTGTCCTGAATGATTAGTTACTTTTTTCTAAATTATATTTGCGACACAAATAATTTCATACAATGAGGGGCTACTATCTTGTAATGGACCCGTTACCATGATGAAAGCTTTCATTTGTTTTCGGAACACTTAAATGGTTAGAAAAGCCACTCCGCTCCCCATCATCAATCATGTGTCACTTAACAGAAGTGTTATATTATGGGCGTAATGAAAATATGCTCGACTTTAAATGGATCCAGTTGGACAGGCTTTGAATCCCTGCTTAAAGTGTTCAGTGTTAAGACAATTACAAGTAGTCCTCTGGTACATGACTTGTCCAGTCAGACATGAAGGATATTATTAGCACAACAGTTATTATGCTAGTTCTCAGACGTATGTAATTGAAAWGGACAGTGTCGTTTCAAAAAAGAAAAACTTCTGATTTATGGTGGTTCTTATAGCTTATGTTGTGATTAGCCAAGAAGTCTGAGAAGGTCCACAAATTAGACAACGCTTTTCCTCTTTTTTTATGAGTAAAAAAATCGGAAAAATCTATCTGGACAATATTTTTAAGGAGCAGAGTGGATAACATAACAAATATGCAAATATTTCTGGGAAATGGTATTCCATGGCAGAAAAATATATACAGTGGGGTGTGAAATTATTCACACCCTTTATAAAGATGAGCAAAAACGACTGTATAAAATGGTCATAATTTACACATGACAGTCATAACTTGCGGACAAGTTGTCAGAACCTGTTATAATATGGTCATAACACTGTCATGACATATATTTAGACTTGTTGTGAAATATAATTGAGTTATTTATGGCTGGTTATGACAACTACATTAGATTGTAAAACTGAAAAAAATATACCGTTTTCAATACCTCAACCTTGTCATACACGTCGATCCAGACCATCCCAAACATGCTCAATGGGTGACATGCCTGGTGAGTATGCAGGCCATCGAAGAAATGGGACATTTTCAGCTTCCAGTAATTGTGTACAGATCCTTGCGACGGGGTTGTGCATTATCATGCTGAAACATGAGGTGATGGCGGCGGATAAATGGCACGACAATGGGCCTCAGGATCTCGTCACGGTATCTCTGCGCATTCAAATTGCCATCGATAAAATGCAAGTTTGTTCGTAGCTTGTGCCTGCCCACACCATAACCCCATGGGGCACTCTGTTCACAACGTTGACATCAGCAAACCCACGTCATACACGTGGTCTGCCATCTACGACGTACAGTTYAAACCGGGATTCATCCGTGAAGAGCACACCTCCAGCATGCCAGTTAACATCGAAGGTGAGCAGAAATTCTTTGGTTGTGCAAACCCAGTTTCATCAGCTGCCCGGGTGGCTCGTCTCAGACTATGTGGAGGTCCTGGGCTGGCGTGGTTAAACGTGGCCTGCGGTTGTGAGGCCGGTTGGACGCACTGCCAAATTCTGTAAAATGACATTGGAGGCGGCTTATGGTAGAGAAATTAACATTCAAACATTCCTGCAGTTAGCATGCCAATTGCATGCTCCATCAAAACTGAAAGACATCTGTGGCATTGTGTTGTGTGACAAAACTACACATTTTAGAGTGGCATTTTATTATTTTTTCCCAGCACAAGGTGTACCTGTGTAGTGATCATAATGTTTACATTTGTACATTTACATTTTAGTCATTTACAGCCACATATCACAGGCATAGGAAAGACATTTTTCCTCAATAACGTAGCTATCAGTAGAGTCAGAATTAGATGGGGTGGAGGTCAAGTGCAAGTGCTGGTTAATTATTCTATTTTTCGGGGGGTTGAGGTGAGGAGGAAGATTATTTACTATACTGTTTGAAGGTAGGGTTTCAGATGTGTTCGGGAAAATGGGCAGGGACTCTGCTGTCCTAGCATCAGGTTGTAGCTGGTTCCACCATTGGGGTGCCAGGACAGAGAAGAGCTTGGACTGGGCTGAGCGGGAGCTTCCCTCATGTATGGGTGGGAGGGCCAAGAGACTTGAGTTGGCAGAACGGCGTGCTTGGGTTGGGGTGTAGGGTTTGAGCATAGCCTGAAGGTAGGGAGGGTCAGTTCCTCTTTATGCTCCGTAGGTAAGCACCATGGTCTTATAGAGAATATGAGCTTCGACTGGAAGCCAGTGGAGTGTGCGATGGAGCGGGGTGACATGAGAGAACTTGCGAAGTTTGAAAACCAGTCAGACTGCAGCTTTCTGGATAAGTTGCAGGGGTTTGATGGCACAAGCATGGAGCCCAGCCAACAGCGAGTTGCAGTAGTCCAGACGGGAGATGGCTTTAGCAGTCGYTWKAAAGGGAGAGAAGGTAGAGAGGAGGGAGTGAAAGGATGATAGGTCCTTCAGAAGTACATTTTTTTCTCCAACAGCTGCTTGCAGCCCTGTTCTGTAAGCTCGCAATGAGTCACTCAGCCACACAGCAGAAGGGGAGGGCCGAGGTGTCCGGGAGGAAAGAGGACAGTGCGAGTCATAGGATGCGGAAAGGGAGGAGAGTAGGGTCGAAGAGACATAATCAGGAGACAGGAGGGAGAAGGATTTTGCAGAAAGGAGAGATGATAGGATAGAAGAGGAGAGAGTAGTGGGAGGGTTGGAGGAAAGGGAGACAAAAAATAAAAGTTGTTATCAGAGACCTGGAGGAGGGTTGCAGTTTAATCAGCTTCTTGATATYTCACGTGTCAGGTGGATCGATTATATTGGCAACGGATAAATGCTAAGTAACAGGGATTCATTATAATTCCATTTTATATTATTTCTCTCTCTACTTAAAATTTTAAGTTCTTGCAAAAACTTGCTACATGGCTCKCTTTTTAGAGGATTGTGGGTAATGTTTAGATTTTTTTTACACAATGTTGTATGCATGTTTGAAGAAAGAAAAGGTTATTTCCATACTAGTATTAAGCAGTTTGTTGTGCCAAGAGGTATAATGGATCATGATGAACGGATATCAAAATCGTCAGGCAAATTTATGTTCAATGATGATACCATCCATTCCCACCATCACCCCTGTTAATGACAGAGGCAAATGCAGCACCATGCAATACTTGCAGTTTGTCTCCAGTTACTACTGGTGGATTGAGGACTGTGCTCAACAAAGTAGGCTAAAATGGAAAATTATTAAATACATTACACAATGTTATGAAACACTAATATTTTGGCTTTAAAAAATATTTGTGTTACATCAACTCATATTTAATCATATTATCCGTAAATTCAAATAACTTATTCAAGTTTAATTTTGCTAAAAAACATAGGACATTACATCTGCTTAATAATATTGTGTGTACATTTGTTGCCTTAATTTTATTAAGTAGATTCAACACTTCCTTTTTTACAGTGTAGCGACGAACCTACCGTTTCTACTTGCAGATTCGAAATGCTTGTCAGCTGACTTTGAGCCAATCAGAGAGCACGAACCCCCAAATGGAGAGCCAACAGGAGTGACAACAAAAAAGGAACAAAGAGAGAGCATTTTCTCCGTCAATCCACGGTTAAATGTCATGTGCCAGTCACACTTCACCAACTACTTTGCAGAGTTCCATGTGTGATCAAATCGGAGGGCATGTTGTCCGACCTCTGGCAGTCTCTATGGGGTACCACAGGGTTCAATTCTCGGCCGACTCTTTCTCCTGTATATATCAATGATGTCGCTCTTGCTGTGGGCGATTCCCTGATCCACCTCTACGCAGACGACACCATGTATACTTCTGCCATTCCTTGGACACTGTGCTAACTAACCTCCAAACAGCTTCAATGCCATACAACACTCCTTCCTGGGCCTCCAACTGCTCTTAAACGCTAGTAAAACCAAATGCATGCTTTTCAACCGTTCGCTGCCCGCACCCGCCCGCCCGACTAGCATCATCACCACCCTGGACGGTTCGACCTAGAATATGTGGACAACTATAAATACCTAGGTGTGTGGCTAGACTGTAAACTCTCCATCCAGACTCATTAAACATCTCAATCCAAAATCAAATCTAGAATCTGCTTTCTATTTCGCAACAAAGCCTCCTTCTCTCACGCCGCCAAACTTACCCCAGTAAAACTGACTATCCACCGATCCTCGACTTGTCGGCGATTCTCACTACAAAATAGCTTCCAACACTACTCAGCAAACTGGATGCAGTCTATCACAGTGCAATCCGTTTTGTTACCAAATCACCCACCACTGCGACCCGTATGCTCTAGTCAGCTGGCCCTCGCTACATACTCGTCGCCAGACCCACTGGCTCCAGGTCATCTATAAGTCTATGCTAGGTAAAGCTCCGCCTTATCTCAGTTCACGATAACAACACCCACCCCGTAGCACACGTTCCAGCAGGTATACTCACTGATCATCCCCAAAGCCAACACCTCATTTGGCCGCCTTTCCTTCCAGTTCTCTGCTGCCAGTGACTGGAACGAATTGCAAAAATCACTGAAGTTGGAGACTTTTATTCCCTCACCAACTTTAAACATCAACTATCTGAGCAGCTAACCGATCGCTCAGCTGTACATAGTCCATCTGTAAATAGCCCACCCAATCTACCTACCTCATCCCCATACTCTTTTATTTAATTTTCTGCTCTTTTGCACAACAGTATCTCTACTTGCACATCATCATCTGCTCATTTATCACTCCAGTGTTAATCTGCTAAATTGTAATTATTTGCTCCTATGGCCTATTTATTGCCTACCTCCTCATGCCTTTTGCACACACTGTATATAGCTCTCTTTTTTCTACTGTGTCATTGACTGTTTTATTGGCTTGTTATTGTTTACTCCATGTGTAACTCTGTGTTGTTGTCTGTGTCACACTGCTTTGCTTTATCTTGGCCAGGGTCACAGTTGCAAATGAAACTTGTTCTCAACTAGCCTAACTGGTTAAATAAAGGTGAAAATAAAAAAATAAAAACTCATATATGCAAATGGCTGGACGTAGCTTAGTCCGCATGATGGCGCATGGGAGTACTAGCTAACGTGCCACAGATCGCAATGATGGCATAGGACGGTAGCTAGCTAAGCACCAGACTGCAATGATGGCCATGAGACCTCGTAGCAGCTAAGTGCAACAGATGCAATGATGGCCATGGGACGGTAGCTAGCTAAGTGCACAGATGCAATGATGGCTATGGGACGGTAGCTAGCTAAGTGCACAGATGCAATGCACACAACACTAAATACTCGCTCCAAGCTAGCTAACCACTGTAGCTAGTATTGACATTATAATTAAATCACAATGGATTAGTTCCATGAAACTGCTGCCTGTGTTAGATGTACTTAGCTAGCTAGCAGGGTTTCTGTTAGCCGGTAATTGGCCGCAAATTTTTTAAAAGCCGATAAATACAATTGGCGCTGGCCAATTGTCAGAGAGAATAAGAAAACAAATCCCATTGCGAAATAATACTTTTTAGCCTTTTCATTGACGGAAATACCAGTCGATGTAAATACATGACTGGTCAAGGTTATCAGTCTATAGGTCGATTTGCATAATTTTATGGAATTACATTTGCTCGTGTACAGTATATTCGTTATGTATCTTATTTATCACACACGTACAGCATACAGATACAGAGGCTTTGAGCGGAAAACCTGTCAGACAGCCGCTTTGCAATGAGCTGGAGGCTGTAAGCATTTTGAAAACATATACTTAATTGTTTGAAACCTGAATTTTTTACTATATATGAGATTGTCACGCCTGCTCCCGCTCTCCCTACCTGGCTCTCGAGGGTGCCAGGCTGACCTGCATTATGCACTCCTAACACCACCATTACGCACACCTGCTTCCCTCGTCACGGCATCAGCGATTCATTGCACTCACCTGGACTCAATCATCTGTCTTATTTCCTCCCCTATATCTGTATGTTCTCCAGCTCTGTTCCCGGCTTCAGCATTAATTGTCATATGTCTTTGTATTACCCAGTTCTGACGCTGTTCCATGTCTGTGTAAATTAAATGTTCACTCTCTGTACCTGCTTCTCATCTCCAGTGTCGGTTCTTACAACCATATCCTTGTGAGGCAATTATTTTATATTAACTTTCTTTCATTGTCCAGTAGCCAAAGGCACAATCCTAGTCATATTAGCAACCCATGTCCCAGAGTCTGTTTGGAATAGGCCATTTCTTTTAAAACAAGCTGACCAATAGAGTAGGTCAACTTTTCAACAATGGGGATAGTAGATTGACAAACTGTAGGGTAGTGGTTTTGTTACTCGTCTTGTTGGCTGAGAAAAAGTAAATGTGTGCAGTTATTCTAATATTTTCAAAGTGCGCATTGGAATTCGGTAAGAAGGACCACACATCGTTGCATCCTCGACTTGCATGTTCTGTTAATATGAATTACCATAATCGAAATGGGATTTCCTTCATTCTGAGCACCGTTGGTGGACGCCCTAATCAGGTTACACACCCAATGCATATGGGTCCGGTAAATTAAAATGTCTAGTGCCACATTTTTCTAACAGAAACCCTAGTAGCTAGCTATGTTGTGCTAGCTAGCGAATATGCTAACGTTAGCTAGCTAGCTAAACATGGTAGTATGACCGAAAGAAAAGTAAGGACCCACATTTGTAAAGAAATTGATACGACTGAAGAAAAGTAAGGACCCACTTGTTATGAAATTGATACGACTGAAGAAAAGTAAGGACCCACTTGTTATGAAATTGATACGACTGAAGAAAAGTAGGCTGCTTTTGAGGTGTAGTGTGGTGAGACTCCAGAATCATCCATTTCGCCATGTATTGATTTTTTCCTAATATTGAAAATGGCCCCATTAGCCATTTCTAAACACACAGATAAATAGGCTGAATATATTCAGAAGGAAAGTACATCTCTGGGAAAAGACGTGAGGTAAACGGTGTGCAGTTCAAGGGATTATGAGAATTGTAGCTGTTCAAGGTTTTAAGGTTCAAGGTTTTCATAGCTCTCATCTATGACCAAAACAAGGGCAAATGGTGGTCCCATTTTCTGCGTTCCAATTTTTTTGTAATTTAGGAGGCGATCTTATCCAGAGCGACTTACACGAGCAATTAGGGTTAAGTGCCTCGACAGATTTTTCACCTAGTCGGTTAGGGGATTCGAGCCAGCGACCTTTCAGTTACTGGGCCCAGGAATAGAGTACCTTCTGGGACAACGTCACTGATTTCCTTTGGCTCTTTGTTGAACTGTTCTCTGTGTGTTTTCTTTCCCCTCATCAGTCATACCCACAATTCTAGGTGATGTTATTTKTATTGGAAAGCAGTTCAAAAAGGTGGCTCAGTCAAGTACAATGCTATGAGGGGATCCTACATAACGATAACCATGGTGGCAAGGGCCAAATGTGAAGCAGATTTCCACTTATTTATGTTAAGTTACTTTGTGACTTTAAACAGCGCCAGCCCAATTACAAGCCCAGTGCACGTTCTCCCGTATGGAACGGCTTGGTGCTGCGCCTGAACGCCGCCCGCTCGGGTCTCTATCTCCTGGACTGACGGCGTATTGTGAATGTGTTTTCTCTGGTTAAGGTAGAGCTGTTTTTGTAACCACGCTTGTTGACACATCAGCGTGCTGCTATGCGGAGGACCTGATTGGGACCATGAGTGTTCCATCGACGGCGGTCGTTTCAGAGGCCTGAGAGACTTCAGGGAAGATGTTCTGAATTAGATTTGAATTACAACCACTAAATGCCCCTGTCACAGCTCGTTATGGTTGACACTGCCCATGTGCATTTAGCTGACTCGGGTCTTATAGGAAGGCCCACAGCTTAAACAAATTCCTACTCCAAAGGCATAGCCCCTGAAATTGTCACTGTGTAAAAGGGGAATAGAGAGGTATTTCTCAGCTCACAATCCTAATCCTCACACAGCCTTAGTTTGGAAAATAGGCCCTACAATCCTGGTGGAACATTTTCATCGTTTTTTTTTTTAAAGATAAAAGCAAATGAAATTAGTTTGATTTTGACCKAAAAAAGTCTGTTTTGATTTTAAAGAACAGTATATAAAAAAATAATAATAATTAAACATAGAAATGTTATTTTCCATTGAATACGAGAAGGGTACTTTTCTTTTGATCTTAGTACACAAAAGAGGGGAAGAGGGGAATAACATGTCTTTAGTATAATCAAAAACATGTTAGTCGATTTAATGAAAACTACACACACACAAGAAAACAAAACGGCCTTCATTTGACCGATATCAACAAAGTTAAACAATTCTTTAAATTATAGATCAAATAATAATTCAATAATAACAAAAATCAGAACCATAATTTTGCCAGACTGGGACAACTTGTCCCCTTCATCTTCCTGTCCTGACGAGAAGCTACCTCTGTGACACAGAGCAACACACACAACTCTCTCAGAGCGAAGATCTTTCCAGATGGAGCTAAATCACTCTGCCTCGGCTCTACTCAGCATCTAGCTACAGATGTTTAAACTCCAGCTCCATGACAACTTCATTGACCCAGGGCTATATGCTAGGGGGGAAGAAGCAGGTATCCTTAAACAGTCAAAGTCTCCCAGAAATATGAAAGGACAAAGAAATACATTAAAATTCTAGTGTGAAATGGTGAAAATAAACAATGTGCCTGAGCAGGGATCAACAATCCCAGAGCGGACTCTGCAGAGTATCAGGCCTCTGGACTCCCAACAGAGACATAGTTTATACCCGTTCTCTCACCCTCGCACTCCTCTCTCTCTCCTCCCTCTCTCTCATACTCTCTCATATTCCCTCCATCGCTAGTGACAGCCCAGGTGTTAAAGGTTCCCCTTTGGCAAGAAGTCTTCTGCTCTCTCTCCCCCACCGCTTTTCTGTGTTGGAATGATGTGGGCGTACCCAAAAAACAGAATGGTGTGGGCGTATACTGGTCATTACAAATATTAATGTGAGTAAACCACTGATTGGCCTGCTCATCCTCCTCAGGAGGTTGACATCATCCTCTATGAGGAAATAGGAAGCATTTTTGAACTGTCAGAGTTTGAGCTGGGGTTTTTGAAGAGTTTCCCCCCCTCCAATTTATGCTTTGGCCACAAATAAGGATCCAAACAGGATGAGTCAACAACATGATTTTTARGAAGTTAACAGAATATGAACTTTTAAAAGTTAGATTTTCACTGGACAGTTACTTTAAAGTATGCCTTTTAAAGGGGGACTGCACTTCCTGATTTGGCCATGACTGATGCGAAGAGAGAGTTGTCTTGGGCTTGTGGTTTGATGTGGGTGTTACGTTCGCATATCGTACCCTGGCAGGTGCTGTTGTTTTCCCCTCTTGAGTCACCATAGCGACAACATAGCCACTTCCTCAAAATAGTAACTTCCTTAAAGTCAGAATGAATCTAAGATAAATCAAGAAATCTGTAATAGTTTTTTGGCTGCTCGCTCAGGACTGATTTCTGAGAACAATAACGTCTACATCAGGGGTATTCAACTCCTACGCTATGAGGTCCGGAGCGTGCTGGTTTTCTGTTCTACCTGATAATTAATTGCACACACCTGGGGTCCCAGGTCTAAATCAGTCTCTGATTAGATGGGAACGATGAAAAAATGCAGGGAAACTGTCTTCAAGGTCCAGAGTTGAGTTTGAGCGGTCTATTATGTCATCATCTGCAAGCTGTCAAACTATCGTAAAACCAGCACAAGTTTATCAGTGCCCAAAATCATTTTCTAGCTAGCGGAGATCCAACTCTGTGTTTGTCAATGAAGCTAGTTAGTAGCTAGCAGGCACATTGAGCAGCCAGGGCACAATCAGCTTATCAAGTCACTGGGTGGGACACAAGATGCTTGTGAATGGGTTTTGGAATATTGACAAGTTGCAGTTGGGATACAAGTGCGCTCTGATTGACACTTTTTTAGACAAAATGAGAATTGAGACAGACTTGAGTGATTGACAGCATCAAARACACCAGTAGGTTGTCACTCCATAAAGGGCTTAGGGCCAAGGCATTGCCATAAAAAATAAAATAAATATACCGATATAGCCGCCTGKAGCGCTGGAAAAGTAGTGCACTGGGCCTTTACTACTGTCACGATCGTCAAAGGGAGAGAGAGAGGACCAAGGCGCAGCGCGTGAAAAATACATCTTCTTTAATGAAGGAAAAAACAACCACTTACAAAATGAACAAAACAAACGATCGTGAAGCTAAACTGAACTAAGTGCACACATGCAACATAGAACATACATAGACACAGGAGACAACCACCCACAAACAAACAATGTGACCCCACCTACCTTAATATGATTCTCAATCAGAGGAGATGAAAACCACCTGCCTCTAATTGAGAACCATATTAGGTACCCAAACCAACATAGAAACAGAAAACATAGACTGCCCACCCAAACTCACGTCCTGACCAGCTAACACATACAAAAACTAACAGAAAACAGGTCAGGAACGTGACAACTACTCCTGTATTAGCGGACCGATACAGCCGTCAGCGAAACATTCGCAACACCCCCAAACAAGTTCCATACGGCTATGGGCCAAGGGTTATTCAACATAACACTGGCGACGTGTTGTCTTATCTAAACTAGTCTGAGGCGCTGCGTAATAGGCAGGTCTGTCTCACTGTCGGGAGGTTGTGGATACTATGATTGGATAGAGAATGTGCAGCTGATAGAACGCAATCAGCACTGCTGCTTCTCTCCTGTTAGTGAGCACTGGGCAAGATCGTAATCCATACCCAACTGTCCAGTAAGTCGTGACGAACTCACTCACAAAACTCTATCAAAACTATCCCATTTACACTTTGTAGTACAATGTTTCTATCGATGCCACATAGGCTATTTAAAACCAGAGAAGTTGGTTCTAAGGAGCAGTTGACCTTTAAAGCATCTATCGTACTGGGTCACCAGCTCAGAAACAGAYGAGTTCTATACACACTAAAGGAGAGCCGATCTTACTGTAGCCAAATTACCAGTTGCGAATAAGAAGAAAAACTGCAATAACTTAATTATGTGCTTTCCTTGATTGATTGGCATTGCGTGGCAAGAATACAAATAAAATGTTCCTTATCATTGCCAATAGGACAGTAAAAGTGGATATGAAATGACAGTGTATATATGCAGTTTCATAAGGCTTTATAAGAGCTATTGGGTTCCCCTAATTCAGTTTATCTGTGTTTGTAACAGCTCTCAAGAGTTCTGATGTAATTCAAGTCTAAAATACGTCTCCAACAACACCTCGTTACCTCAGGTAACCCTCCATTTAAACCTGCCCCCCTGACCCTAACCCAAAACCTTGTAACTATCTCAGGTAACCCTCCCTTTAACACTAACCCCCTCAAAACAAGACCTCCTCTAACACTAACCTACTCTAACCCTAAACTCATCTAACCCTAACCTCTAACCTCCTCTAAACCCTAACCCCCTATAACCTTAACCTCCTTTAATCCCAGCCTCCTCTTTCCCTAAACCTCACCTCCTCTAACCCTAACCTCTTCTGTCTCTAACCTCCTCTAACCTACTCTATCCCTAACCACCTCTATCCCTAACCACCTCTATCCCTAACCACCTCTATCCCTAACCTCCTCTATCACTAACCTCCTAACCATAACCTCCTCAAACCCTTACCCTAACCTCCTCTAACCCTAAACTCCTCCAACCTAACATCCTCTATCTGTAACCCTAACCTCCTCTAACCATAACCTCCTCTTACACTAACCTCTATCCCTAATCTCCTCAAACTGTAATCTCTATCCCTAACCTCTAAATCTAACCTCCTCTATCCCTAATCTCCTCTAGCCCTAACCTCCTCTAGCCCTAACCTCCTCTAGCCCTAACCTCCTCAAACCCTAACCTCCTCAAACCGTAACTTCCTCTAAACCTAACCTCCTCCTACCTTAACATTCTCTAAACCTAACTTCCCCTAACCCTAAACCCCTCTAACCCTAAACTCCTCTATCCCTAACCTCCTATAAAACCTAACAAGCTCTAACACTAATCTCCTCTGTCCATAACCTCCACTAACCCTATCCTCCTCTATCATTACCCTCTTCCAACCCTATCCTCCTCTATCATTACCCTCTTCCAACCCTAACCTCCTCTAACCTTAACCTCCTTTAACCCTAATCTCCTCTAACCCTAACCCTAACCTCCACTAACCCTAACCTACTCCAACCCGAATCTCCTCTAACCCTAACCTCCACTAACCCTAACCTCCTCTAACCCTAACCTGCCCTAACCCTAAACTCCTCCAACCCTAACCTCCCCTACCTGTAACACTAAACTCTTCTAACTCAAACCTCCTTTAATACGACCCTCCTCTTTACCTAAACCTAACCTCCTCTAACCCTTGCCTCCTATAATCCTAATCTCCCATATCCCTAACCTCCTCTAATCCTAACCTCCTCTAACCCTAAACTCCTATAACACTAATCTCTATCCCTAATCTCCTCAAACTGTAATCTCTATCCCTAACCTCCTCTAAATCTAACCTCCTCTATCCCTAACCTCCTCTATCCCTAACCTCCTATAACCCTAAACTCCTATAACCCTAAACTCCTATAACCCTAAACTCCTCTAAACCTAACACTAACCTCCTCTGTCCATAACTTCCTCTAACCATAATCTCCTCAAACCCTAACCTAACCTCCTATAACACGAAACTCCTCTAACACTAACCTATATGCCTAATCTCCTCAAACTGTAATCTCTATTCCTAACCTCCTCTAACCCTAACCTC
>NC_036843.1:24118839-24120768 GCF_002910315.2 Salvelinus sp. IW2-2015
CCTAACCTCCTCTAGCCCTAACCTCCTCAAACCCTAACCTCCTCAAACCGTAACTTCCTCTAAACCTAACCTCCTCCTACCTTAACATTCTCTAACCCTAACCTCCTCTAACCCCAAACTCCTCTATCCCTAACCTCCTATAAAACCTAACAAGCTCTAACACTAATCTCCTCTGTCCATAACCTCCACTAACCCTATCTTCCTCTATCATTACCCTCTTCCAACCCTAACCTCCTCTAACCTTAACCTCCTTTAACCCTAATCTCCTCTAACCCTAACCTCCACTAACCCTAACCTACTCCAACCCGAATCTCCTCTAACCCTAACCTCCACTAACCCTAACCTCCTCTAACCCTAACCTGCCCTAACCCTAAACTCCTCCAACCCTAACCTCCCCTACCTGTAACACTAAACTCTTCTAACTCAAACCTCCTTTAATACGACCCTCCTCTTTACCTAAACCTAACCTCCTCTAACCCTTGCCTCCTATAATCCTAATCTCCCATATCCCTAACCTCCTCTAATCCTAACCTCCTCTAACCCTAAACTCCTATAACACTAATCTCTATCCCTAATCTCCTCAAACTGTAATCTCTATCCCTAACCTCCTCTAAATCTAACCTCCTCTATCCCTAACCTCCTCTATCCCTAACCTCCTATAACCCTAAACTCCTATAACCCTAAACTCCTATAACCCTAAACTCCTCTAAACCTAACACTAACCTCCTCTGTCCATAACTTCCTCTAACCATAATCTCCTCAAACCCTAACCTAACCTCCTATAACACGAAACTCCTCTAACACTAACCTATATGCCTAATCTCCTCAAACTGTAATCTCTATTCCTAACCTCCTCTAACCCTAACCTCCTTTAACCCTAACCTCTTCTAACCCTAATCTCCTCCAAACCTAACAACCTCTATCCGTAACCCTATCCTCATCTAACCCTAACCTCCTTAATCATAGCCTCCTCTATCCCAAAACCTAACCTCCTCGATCCCTATCCTCCTCTAACACTAACCTCTATCCCTAATCTCCTCAAACTGTAATCTCTATCCCAAACTCCTCTACCCCAATCCTCCTCTACCCCTAACCTCCTCCAACCCTAACATCCTCTATTCATAACCCTATCCTCATCTAACCCTAACCTCCATAATCCTAGCCTCATCTATCCCAAAACCTAACCTCCTCTAACCCTAACCTCCTCAAACCCTTACCCTAATCTCCTCTAACACCAACCTCTATCCCTGCACTCCTCTAACAGTAACCTATATCCCTAACCTCCACTAACTCTAACCTCCTCCAAACCCAACATCCTCCAAACCTAATCTCCTCCAACCCTAACCTCCACTAACCCTTAGAGGAGGTTAGGGATAGAGGAGGTTAGATTTAGAGGAGGTTAGGGATATAAATGAGTGTTAGAGGAGGTTAGGGATAGAGGTTAGTGTTAGAGGAGGTTAGGGATAAAGGTTAGTGTTACAGGTGGTTAGGGTTAGAGGACGTTGAGGTTAGAGGAGGTTAGGGATCGAGATTACAGTTTGAGGATCTTAGGGTTATGGTTAGAGGAGGTTAGGGTTATAGAAGGTTAGGGTTAGATGAGGATAGGGTTACGGATAGAGATTGTTAGTTCTGGAGGAGTTTAGGGTTAGGGGAGGTTAGGGTTAGAGGAGGTTAGGGATAGAGATTACAGTTTGAGGAGGTTAGGGTTATGGTTTGAGGATGTTAGGGGAAGTTAGGGTTAGGGGAAGTTAGGGTTAGAGGAGGTTAGGGTTAGAGGAGGCTAGGGTTAGAGGAGGTTAGGGTTAGAGGAGGTTAGGGTTAGTGGAGGTTAGGGTTGGAGGAGATTAGGGTTGGAGGAGATTAGGGTTAGAGGAGATTAGCCTCTTCTGACTCTAACCTCCTCTAACTCTAACCTCTTCTAACTCTAAC
>NC_036843.1:24126843-24132681 GCF_002910315.2 Salvelinus sp. IW2-2015
CTCTAACTCCTTAACTCTAGCCTCTATAACCTCTAACCCCTCCTCTACACTCTAACCTCCTCTAACTCTAACCTCCTCTAACTCTAACCTCTCTAACTCTAACCTCTTCTAACTCTAACTCTCCTCTAACTCTAACCTTCCTCTAACTCTAACTTTTCACTCTAACCTCCCTCTAACTCTAACCTCCTCTAACTCTAACCTCCTCTAACCCTGAGACAGCTAACTCGCTCCATTTATATACGTATACAGTTAAATTACATTAAATACAGCATGTGCAAATTAGATTACTCAGTAATATACACAGAGCAATGGCCTTGTTGGTTCCTCGCCAGCCCTGGTGAAACATGTTTAACCAAACAGTTACTGAATTTAACGCACAGCTGAATTATCAGGGGCAGCATTAGCCTGGGGTTGAGCCAGCCATTAATATCGCACAACTTCATTAAAACACCACAGAGGACAACACTGTACCATAACACACAGCACAAAGGACGAGACAGTCCAAGTCAAGGAAGGTGTGTGTGTGCGTGTGAAACACAGGGCTTAGTTAATGCTCTTATTCTTTATTTGGGGAGCAGTAGGTTGTAGCGAGCCATGCGCTGGTCCCAAAAAGCAGGCTATTCCCTATATTTTCATCTAATAGTGCACTATAATAAATAACAGGGTGCCATTTGGAGTGCAGGGGTGGTAGTAGGGGTGTTCAGTATGGGTGTTGTAGGGGAACCATTGAGTTTCAGGGCTGCAAAGCCATCCCATCTGAAAACACTTCATTAATGCCTCCCTGAGCCATGTCAGCTCTGCATCCCCCATTCCCCCCATGGCCGCTCCAAACAGGCATTAAACAGTTGAAGTCGTGAGCCGAGAGGCCCCAGAGTCTAGTGGGGTGAGTGAATTTGCTGAAAGTGGGTCTGATTTGGCTTGTTTGTGCCTGATCATCAACTAGTGTACTCTCAGCTTACATTGTTGTTGGTGAGCCGCGGTCGGACAAATGAGCTTTGATACAGTTTAGGAGTATTGTATCAACAACCAATTGGGAGTTTAGAGGGATTAACTGAAAAGGCCAAACGAGGCCTGCTGTTTTGAAAACTCAAAGTTGGTTTGAGCTCTGAGGATTGAAAAAACATATGATAGTTCGGGGGAAAATGCATTAAATTGGTATTATGTTTTTATTGTGGGTACAGTGTACAATATACTTTTCAAATGAATGTTTGTAAAAATGTATTTGTAAACTCGGAATAGTATCTTCTTTCATATTCAAATCCCTGCCACTGCAGGCACTTTTCAATCGCCCAAAAGCTCTATAATTATGATTATTGTACTAAACATTTCTGCTGTACTCATTCTAAGTTCTAGTAATTCTGAACTCCACCTTGATTCATCAAATTAGCAGAAATAAGGGAACAAATTCCTACCCTGAGTAATGATCTAACCTGCATAGCAACAGTCAGAGACCTCACGCAACTGCTGCACTCACCCACAGCAAATCAATCCAYTATCCCAGTGTGTACGGGCCAACATGGAACACTCTACAGTAGGGAAAATGTAACTTTAATAATACTGTCATTTTATACATGGAAATATTTTTCTTTCAAATAATGCATCTGTGGTGTTAGGCTCCCCCAGTGAGGGTACTTGAATGTGTATCTGTGTCTGGCTGACACACAGACACTCCTAAATCTATCCCAGGTTGGGTTGCTCTACTCTCTCCCACAAAAATGCATGGTTGTTAAAGAGAAAAATACATAGACGAGAGGCTTGGATATCAGATTAACATCAAGTAGCACCAGATCCCCTGGTATTTTGTTATTATTGAGATTTTGGTATTAAATCGCCGCTTCAAAGTAGCTAATTACACTAAGTCCTGATTTCATGGTCACAGCTGTGTTGCATTACCAATCACAACAACTATACTTAGACAGCGGTGGTTTTCTCCCTCTGCTTGCCAGGGAGGAGATGTTGTGGCTTATCACTGTGGTATCCATGTCACTGCAGCCCAGGCTCCATCCCAAATGGTACCCTATTCCATACATAGCGTACTACTTTTCCTAAAGTAGTGCCATATTTAGGGAATAAGGTGTCATTTGGAATACAGTCCAGAAACCCTGGGCAGAACCATCCAGACTAACTGATCACCCTCCCAAAWGATGGACTGCCAGCTCCAGTCAAAGTCAAATAAAACAGACAAGGCAGMGCCACGTTGTTTTGTTTCATCCCTGCATGGATTGGTTTCAGAACAGGAGGATGACAATTGAAAACTGCCTTCTGGCAATTGCTTTCTATACCTCTCGAAATATTCTGAATATTATAGACTTCCTAGGAGTGGTTGAGTGGTTGATCATACCACCCCTGACCTTCCCTTCACACCCAGGTACCCCTCCCCCCTCTCAGATCCAATCACAATGACTTGGGCTGTATACCAAATTGCACCCTATACACTATTTTTGACCAGAGCACTYTGTAGGGAACAGGATAACATTTGGGATGCATCCAAGATGTGTTATGAACCTCTCTTAACCACAGAGGCTTGATGTTAGGCATTAATGCTGATCCATTCCAGTGACAGTCAAGGACACAGGTTGGTAGTTCTGTGTGTGTGTGAGTGTGTGTGTATATTCTCTCAACACTGGACACTATGAGAGAGAAGGGATGGAGGACATGAAAGGATAACATCTTCAAGAAAAAAACTCCTTTCCATTCATTATTAATCTCAATTGGACTTCCTGGATTTAATAAAGGTTTAATTGTTCAGCTCTGTTCAGAKCGTTGCATCTCTCTATAGACAATCTTAGCCTTCTGTGCAGTCAGTTAGATTTTCTGGCATTGGATTTTCAACTGTGGGCTGTTCAGTGTCACAAATTATCAGACTACAAGCATTAAAAAGTCTGCACTGGTTTCAAACAGTTCATTTCTCCTACACACACAAACACCTTACAAACTATTCATGTACCCAAGTGTTAGGTGTAGCCTTGTCCTTGGAGTTTCACAATATAGCATACACAGTAAGATATGTCTGAAGGGAATGCACGGTTCAAAACACACACACACACACACACACACACCAGTGAATATGCATGCAAATCTCCATCTCCATCAGCCAAACGGATTTCATCTTTTTAAACAGTGTTATTCACTAGCCAGTCAAATGAGAGAGACATGTCTGTGTACCTAAACACCCGTCATTACAGACTAGTCATCTGGGGGACCGAGAGCAGTGGGGGCAATTTACGGTCCGCTCAACTCAGGCCATCTAAAAACACTAACTGCAAATTAAAATAAGGCAACCAGGGGCAAAATGTGTTTATTTATTATTTTGTGCCTCTCTCTCCTTCATCTCCACTTTTCAAAAAGCCCCTTGTGTCCAAAACTTAATTTCAATATTTCTCAGATTGCATTTGTGCTTCATCAGAGATGGAATGAAAGGGGTGATGTGGAAGGATGGAAGGGGAGCGAGGAGGGAAAAGAGGGAGCGAGGAGGGGGGAAGAGGGGCGAGGGACGGGAACGGGCAGCGAGGGAAGGGAAGGGGGGGGAGCGAGGAGGGGGGGAAGAGGGGACGGAGGAGGGGGGAAGAGGGGAGCCGAGGGAAGGGCAGGGCAGCGAGGGAAGGGAACGGGGGGATGCGAGGAAGGGAACGGGCGAGCGAGGAAATGGGAAGAGGGAGCGAGGCAAAGGAACGGGGCAGCGAGGGAAGGGAAGAGGGGATGAATGAGGGAAAGATATAAGGGGTATTGGTTGTCTTCAAACAAACCAACTGTGATACTAAACAAATCACCAGCAGCTGAGGCCTCACTAACAGACTACATTATCTCCTAAACACAGTCAGCAACCTCATTCGCTTATTTACTAACTACAGTAACAACTGCATTCTCTCATATACTAGTTACAGTAACAACCTCATTCGCTCATTTACTAACTACAGTAACAACTGCATTCTCTCATATACTAGTTACAGTAACAACATCATTCTCTCATTTACTAGCTACAGTAACACTAATTAAGGCTTCTGTTACATTGTTTATTCTCATACCTCAGCGTTTTCTTTTCTTAGTTGATTATTATTACTGTACGCAAGTACGTACAGTCGATTAGGGATGGTTAACTCCAGTTCTCGGGGACGTGGTTTGGTATCACACTATTTCCCCATCCCTATAGCGAACACACCTGACTAAARAAATTGCATTCTAAACTGAAGGCCATGATTAGTTGATCATTTAGGTGTGTTAGCAGAGGCTGGGGCAAAAGTGTCACCGGAGTTCCAGTGACCATCCCTGACGTAGACATCCCTCCCATCCAGTCACAATCTAAAGCCACAATGATGCCCAATCTTCAAACACATTGTKTGTGTTCCAAACGACACCCTAGTGCACTGTAAAATAGGGTGCCGTTTGGAACACAACCATTGAAATGAAGACAATTCTATTTGCTGGCTTCAAGATTTTCTACAGATTGTAACTCCCCCTCCCCCAAACACAGTACACACAGCTGCCCCTGACCCCTGAACTGATTGGCCAACTAATGACATCTCATGGGCATCTTTTTAATTGAGGTTCTAACCAGTTATAAGAGCACAGTATGAAGCTGCTAAACACTCAGTTCTCAGGACCATGGAAGGACGCCTCGCCACTTCCAAATCGGATCCGTCCAGAGTAAGGGCGGTGGTAACGGCTCATTCTTCGAGCGATAACGCCAATCCCCATTACCTTTGAGAAAAACTGAGGACTCGTATGGAAAGGATTTTTGCAGTCTTGTTGGTCAGCGGGATTGGTGCTTTGTGCCCATAGGCAACCTGTTGCCGAGTGATGTAAGGAGGTCTCACCAGACAAAGGGCCTAACAGGCCTCTCACGTCAGCCTCTCTCAGACCTATTGCGGACCGTCTGAGCATTGATAGAGGATGTGGTTCTGGTGTATGGGAAGTTGTTGTGGCATCCTGTACTGTCGCAGGTGTGATGTTCGGAGTACCGATCCTGTGCGAGGTGTTGTTACACGTGGTCTCACTGCGAGTCGAAAACAATGCTGTTGCGTCGGTGAGTATAATATACTTTTTGGTAAAAACTTAACTTCGCCGTGTTTGGAGGACAAAAGAATGCTGAGTTGCATCCAAAGAACACCATACTACTGTGAAGCATGGGGGTGGAAACATCATGCTTTAGGGCTGTTTTTCTGCAAAGGGACCAGGATGACTGGTCCGTGTAAAGGAAAGAATGAATGGGGCCATGTATCGTGAGATTTTGGAGTGAAAACTCCTTCCATCAGAAAGGGCATTGAAAGAAACGTGGTCTGGGTCTTTCAGCGTGACAATGATCCCAAACACACCCCGCGGGCAACGAAGGAGTGGCTTCGTAAGAAGCTTTACAAGGTCCTGGAGTGGCCTAGCCAGTCTCAGATCTCACCCATAGAAAAATCTTTGGAGGGAGTTGAAAGTCCGTGTTGCCCAGCAAACAGCCCAAAACATCACTGCTCTAGAGGAGATCTGCATGGAGGAATGGGCCAAAATAACAGCAACAGTGTGTTGAAAACCTTGTGGAGACTTACAGAAAACGTTTGACCTCTGTCATTGCCAACAAAGGTTATAACAAAGTATTGAAATAAACTTTTGTTTTGACCAAATACTTATTTTTCACCATAATTTGCTAATAATTTCATAAAAATCCTACAAGTGATTTTCTGGATTTTTTTTTCTCATTTTGTTGTCATAGTTGAAGTGTACCTATGATGAAAATTACAGGCCTCTCTCATCTTTTTAAGTGGGAGAACTTGCACAATTGGTGGGCTGACTAAAATACTTTTTTGCCACTGTAAGAGCACAGTATGAAGCTGCTAAACACTGCAGTTCTCATCT
>NC_036843.1:24138387-24160304 GCF_002910315.2 Salvelinus sp. IW2-2015
CTCCAATCCCGTGTATATTTTACGTGTCACTCACATGAGGTTGTCTAATGATAGATCATGCTGTTATTATAGGACAACAAACAGTGTGTGTTGTTATTTGATAGGCTGATTGGATCAAAAACAGTGTATATCTTTACGTGTCACTCAACATGAGGTTGTCTAATGATAGATCATGCTGTTATTATAGGACAACAAACAGTGTGTTTGTTGATTGATAGGCTGATTGGATCAAAAACAAACTAAACCAATCACAGAACAGATGGTGGGATGACAGTACTGTTGAGAGGCTGATCTCTGCCTGCCCCCTGGACTGTGTGTACATGGTGTACACCCACCCACCCACCAACCCACCCACCCACACACACACAGAGAGAGAAACACACACGTCTGGATGTGGTTAGCAGTGAGGAAGGCCAGACCTACTATAACTGAAGGGCCATCAGTAAACCTAGGAATTAACAACCCATTGCTGGTATGTGCATTGTATTTGTCAGACTGCGATTTACTGTATTCCTCCAAAGAGAGGGAAACAAAGACAGAAAAATGAGCAAGGCTGTCCTGTCTGTGTTTATTTGTATCTATTTAATGTATATGTGTACAGTGTGTATGTTGGAGCCGTTCTTGCATGCAGAACGCCTGCTACTCTCAATTTGGGTTGTCGCAGCACAACCCCAGSCTTTGACGAGTAGAGAAAAACAAGATGCCGGGGTCGGGAGGGCAAGTTGTGCAAGCGCGTGCTCGCTGAGTGACAGACAGTTCAGCACTAGCAAGGGGCCCGCGTTGCAGAGGTCAGAGCAAGGTTTTGGCAAAGGAACGAGCCTAGAAACAATGCACCCCCAAAACCCCCCCTGCATATTTATTTCTCATCTCTGTTTTTACAGTGTAAAGTATAAAAATGGGTCAGATGACCCCGCGAGAGCCTGCACATTGTCAACACAGGTAATAAGTCACTATAACCCTCTCATTCCCACACACAGCCCCTTCAACAAATCACACTGCTCTCGGATAACACCACAGAGTAGACTGCAGCATAGAGGCGTAGCCTATTGTGAGTCTTAAATGACACCCATAGGGCTCTGGTCAAATGTAGTGCACTATATAGGGAATAGGGTGCAATTTGGGACTTATTCCTGACACAGAAAATTAACAACATATACACTCCAAAAGGACAAGTATGGATGTTAAATCCACGGCAGTATTTCAGACATTTWAAAAATCTGTGCTCCAATTCCCCTTCCAACGAACCAGGACACCCAAACGTACCTGACGAGTCTCCTCGCGCATTCCATCAACAGAGGCATATTATTCGTTCTTCCTTTCCTTTCCTCTGCCTGGTACTTCGTTCTGCAATACACTCCCTTCAGGCTTCTGCAGAGATCAGTGAGTGCGTCTCAAATGGCACCCTATTCCCTATGAGCCCTGGTTAAAAGTAGWGCACTATACAGGGAGTAAGGTGCAATTTGAGACTCATTCAGTACCTTGTGGCCTCTGCCTTCCACCTCTGCTCCAAGGTTTAGGGCTGTAGTAAATAGTGTCAGCAGGCACCTCAGCTAGGCCTCACGGCCCAGGGAGGGTAGACTGTACAATATACAGGGTGCTAGTGACGAGCCTCAGGCCGGTGTGAGAGAGTGACGTCAGCACATCAAGCACGCCGGAGGGAAGGAGAGGGAAGGGTAGAGGAGGGAGGACAGGATAAAGAGGGCCCTTTAAAACGAGGCAATCTGGGATTGGTACATKCYTTTTTAGCAGTTAGAATGCTTTTTTGTTTGAAAAACCAGATTGTCCCTTTAATCTGCTGTAAACGTAGAGCATCAAGGTTAGGTGAACGAGGTCTGGATTCTGTCCTGCATAATTGCATCATGCCTCAAATAGAAGACCCTCAATAGGGAGACACAGGAAATGGTGTGCTTAGAAAAGTATCTAGTTCCTTCAGAAAGTATTCATACCCCTTGATTTATTCCACATCTTGTTTTGTTACAGCCTGAAMGCAAAATTGGTTATCTACACACAATACCACATAATGACAAAGTCAAAAAAATGTTTGACATTTTTGCAAATGTATTGAAAATGAAATACAGAAATCTGATTTACATAAGTATTCACACCCGAGTCAACACTTTGTAGAAGCACCTTTAGTGGTGA
The DNA here is from genome assembly GCF_002910315.2 of Salvelinus sp. IW2-2015. Taxonomy (NCBI): domain Eukaryota; kingdom Metazoa; phylum Chordata; class Actinopteri; order Salmoniformes; family Salmonidae; genus Salvelinus; species Salvelinus sp. IW2-2015. The sequence continues at coordinate 24,140,530 of NC_036843.1, forward strand.
TTATAGCTGTGTCTACACCTGGATTGTACAATATTTGCACATTATTCTTTTAAAAATGATTCAAGCTCTATCAAGTTGATTGTTGATAATTGCTAGACAGACATTTACAAGTCTTGCCGTAGATTTTCAAGCCAATTTAAGTCAAAACTGTAGGCCTCTAAGGAACATTCAATGTCATCTCGGTAAGCAACTCCAATGTAAATTTGGCCTTGTGTTTAGAATATTGTCATGCTGAAAGCTGAGTCTCCCAGTGTGTTAGAAAGCAGACAACCAGGTTTTTGCCCGTGCCTATAGCTGTATTCTGTTTCTTTTTATCCCTCCCCCCAAAAATAAAACTCTAGTCCTTGCCAATGACAAGCATACCCATAACATGATGCAGCCACCACTGTGCTTTAAAATATTTTGAGTGGTACTCAGTGAAGTGTTGGATTTGCCCTAAACATAACGATTTGTATTCAGGACAAAAAGTAAATGACACATTTTTGCAATATTGCTTAATTAACTGCCTTGTTGCAAATAAGATACATGTTTTGGAATATTTTTTTTTTGTACAGGTTTCCTTCTTTTCACTGTCATTTAGGTCAGTATTGTGGCGTAACTACAATGTTGTTGATCCATCCTCAGTTTTTTCCTACCACAGCCATTAAACTCTAACTGTTTTAAAGTCACCATTGGCCTCATGGTGAAATCCCTGAGCACTTTCATTCCTCTCCGGCAAATGAGTTAGGAAGGATGCCTGTATCTTTGTAGTGACTGGGTGTAWTGACACACTATCCAAAGCCTAATTAATAACTTTGCCATGCTCAAAGCGATATTGAGCGCCTTTTTTAAAAACACATCTACCAATTGGTGCCCTTCTTCGCGGGGCATTGAAAAACATCCCTGGACTTTGTGGTTGAATCTGTGCTTGAAATTCACTACTCGATTGAGGAACCTTAGAAATAATTGTATGTGTTGGGTACAGAGATTGGGTAGTCATTCAAAAATTATGTTAACCACTATTACTCAACACGGAATGACTCCATGCAACTTATGTGATTTATTAAGCACATTTTTACTCCTGAACTTATTTAGGTTTGCCATAGCAAAATGGTATAATATTGACAAGACATTTCAGCCTTTCATTTATTATTCATTTCTAATATCTTCTACAAACAAAATTCCACTTTGACTTTATGGGGTATTGTGTGTAGATCAGTGACACTTACATTTTAAATTCAGGCTGTAACACAATAAAATGTGGAAAACATCAAGGAGTGTGAATATTTTCTAAAGGCACTGCCTTGAAATGGGAGATTGGCTCTCATGCATCTGATGTGACGCTGGGGTAGGGCGATCTGTGTGATGTTCAGAACGTCCTGGATATGGAGGTTATAGACGCATCTGATTGGTGGACGTTACGCATCTGATGTGACGTTAGCATTGATAGCTTTTAGTCTGTTAAGCATCAATGTGGTTGTGACGAATTAGCAGTATAATAATGATGTGACGTTAGGCATCTGATGTGAGAATTGCCCATGGGATGATGAGTTAGGCATCTGATGTGACGTTGGCAGGGCCTGTTAGATGTGTACGATTCGCTGCTGATGTGACGCTTACGATCTGAATGTGACCGTTAAGCATCTGTGTGACGTTGGATTGAGTGACGTAGCATCTGATGTGCGTTAGGCATCTGATGTGACGTTTAGGGGCATCTGGGATGTGACGTTACTCATCTGATGTGGAGTTAAGCATTGGATGTGAGTTAGCATTTGATTGTGACGTTGAACATCTGATTGACGTTAGGCTAAATACTGATGTGAAGACTTGAGCATCTGATGTGAACGTAGGCATTGATGTGAGTTAAGCCTTGATGTGACGTTGGCATCTGATGTTGAGTACGTTGTAAGTGCACTCATCTGATGTGACGTTAGGACTCTGATGTGAGTAGCTTGTGTGAGTAAGCATCTGAATGTGACGTTAGGCTTCGATGTGACGTTAAGCACTGATGTGACGTTAAGCCTCTGATGTGACGTTAAGCATCTGATGTGAGTTATGCATTGATGTGACGTTGGCTCTTTGATGTGACGTTAGGTTGAATGTGAGTTAGGCATCTGATGTGACGTTAGCTCTGATTGAGTAGACTGTGTGACCGTAGCATCTGATGTGGCGTATGCATTGATGTGACGTTAAGCATCTGATGTGACGTTAAGCATCTGATGTGACGTTAAGCATCTGATGTTGACGTTAGCAGTCTGATGTGACGTTAGCATTGATGGTGACCGTTAAGCAAAGTGCATTGAGAAAGTAACTCCAAAGCTATAACCGCTCAGTTAAAAATAATACAAATACAATTCTGAGAGTAAACGTAAGATGCACATCTTGGATTAACACTGTGCAGGTGCAATAAAGTGTTTATCAAAATGTCTGGTGAGATGTCTGTACATGAGGTCATTTCTCTCCTCACCAAGCAGGAAAAACACTTTTTTCCCGAGCTTGGCAAGCAGGATCACATTGTAAGCACAAACTGAACACACAACCCCATAAAGAGGCCAGAGAAAGTGTAAAAGTAAACAGAGACTCACTAGCCTGTTTATTAGGTACACCACCCCATTCACGAAAATGGATCGCTCCTACAGTGAGTCACATGGCCGTGGCTTGCTACATAAAGCAGGGAGAGGTGTTCGATTGAACGTTAGAAAGGMCAAAACGAGTGACCTGAGCAACTTTGAGGGTGGTATGATCGTCGGTGACAGGCGCGCCAGATCCAGTATCACAGAAACAGCCGCCATCCTGGGCTTTTTACACACAAGTGTCTAAGGTTTACCGATAATGACGCAACAAATAAAAAACATCCAGTCAGTGGCAGTCCTGTGGTTGAAAACAGCTTGTTGAAGGAGAATGACAAGAATCGTGCAAGCTAACAGGCGGGCTGCAGACAGACAAATAACAGTGCAGTACAACAGTGGTGTGCAGAACGGGCAATTGCAGCAGACGACCACACCGGGTTCCACTCCTATCAGCTAAAAACAAGACGACGAGGCTTCAGTGGGCACACGGTCACCAACACTAGACAACTGAGGAGTGGAAAAACATTGCCTGGAACATGACAGTGAACTCAGTTGACTTGACCGGCCTGGTCAGTCCCCAGACCTGGTCAGTCCCCAGACCTGGTCAGTCCCCAGACCTCAACCCAATAGAGCATGTTTGGGATGAGATGGAACAGGCTGTTCACAGCATGAATGTACCGCCGTCCAATCTGCAACAACTGCGTGATGCCATCGCGTCAGCATGGACCAACATCCCTYTGGAACGTTTCCGACTCCTTATAGAACGCCTTGAATAATGCAGGCTGTTCTGGAGGTAAAGGGGGGTCCAACCCAGTGCGAGATGGGTGTACCCAATCAACTGTCCGGTGAGTGTATAGTTAATAGCTACTTAATCTATTCCATAGGCCCTGATGTGATAAACTGGGGAAGGTGGGGGGTTTGGGAGCGGGCCTGACTGAAGCCTTACAGCATCCATAAAGAGTGGACAGAACAGTTCCCAGAGCCAGGTTGTAGTACTGAGGTCAGCTGCACACACTAACACACAAACACAGAGCAACACGCACACATACAGTCACCTGGAATGCATTTCAATTAACAGGCGCGCCTTGTTAAAAGTTAACTTGTGGAATTTCTTTCCTTCTTAATGCGTTTGAGCCAATCAGTTATGTTGAGCCAATCAGGTATGCAGAAGATAGCCCAACTTGGTAAAAGACCAAGTCCATATTATGGCAAGAACAGCTCAAATAAGCAAAGAGAAATGACAGTCCATCATTACTTTAAGACATGAAGGTCAGTCAATCTGGAAAATGTCAAGAACTTTGAAAGTTTCTTAAAGTGCAGTTGCAAAAACATTAAGCGCTATGATGAAACTGGCTCTCATGAGGACCGCCACAGGAAAGGAAGACCCAGAGTTACCTCTGCTGCAGAGTATACGTTGTTTTAGTTTACCAGCCTCAGAAATTCAGCCCAAAAAATGCTTCATGTGTCTGTTGAATAACTGTTCACTACGTGAATCAGGCCTACATGGTTGAATTTCTGCAAAGAAACCACTACTAAGGACACCAACAAGAAAAGAGACTTGCTTGGCCAAGAAACAAGAGGAATAGACATTAGACCGGTGGAAATGTATCCTTTGATCTAATGAGTCCATATGTGAGATTTTTAGTATCCAAACCGCTGTGTCTTTGTGAGATTCAGAGTAGGTGAAGAGATGATTCCCGGCTGTGTGGTTCCCACCGTAACGCATGGAGGGTGTGTGACGGTGCTTTGCTGGTGACACTGTCTGATTTATTTAGAATTCAAGGCACACTTAACCAGCATGGCTACCACAGCATTCTGCAGCGATACGCCATCCCATCTGGTTTGCGCTTAGTTGGACTATCATTTATTTTCTAAAAGGACAATAACCTAACACACCTCCAGGCTATGTAAGGCCTATTTGATCAAGATGGAGAGTGATGGAGTGCTGCATCAGATGATCTGGCCTCCACAATCACCTAACCTCAACCCAATTGAGATGGTTTGGGATGAGTTGGGCCACAGAGTTAAGGAAAAGCAGCCAACATGTGCTCAGCATTTGTGGGAACTCCTTCAAGACTGTTGGAAAAGCATTCCAGGTGAAGCTGGTTGAGAGAATGCCAAGAGTGTGCAAAGCTGTCATCAAGACAAAGGGTGGCTACTTTGAAGAATCTAAAATATATTTTGATTTGTTTAACACTTTTTGGTTACTACATGATTCCATGTGTTATTCGATGTCTTCACAATTTTTGTAAAATGTAGAAAATAGTTAAAATTAAAATWAAAACTTATAGGTGTGGCCAAACTTGACTGGTACTGTACATATATATTTATTTACATTTCGGACTCTGACATTGCGRGTTCTTATGTCTTAATTTCTTGTTATTTWWKAAAAAACTTTTGGATTAGGTGTGTGTTATTGTATTGCTGCATTGTTGGAGCTAGAAACAAGCATTTCGCTGCACCGACGATAACATCTGCAAAACTGTGTACGCAACCAAGAAACTTATTTGATCTGAATCATGAAACTGACTTGACTTAAAGGGAAACGCCACAACTTTTTCATTAGTCCAGTGTTGATAAAATCCACAAATATTTTGCATGTCAGCAGTTAACTTTTCAAGATATTGGACTTTCAAGAAGCAAAGTGTCACCGGCAACATCATCATGATGCAAAATAAACGGGACAAAATATATCATGCAAAATACACGGGACAAAATACATCATGCAAAATACAACAAATATTTAAAGCATCAGAGGGAAACTCACTAATAACAAAAATAAAAACTGAATTAACGACCATACCATAACTTTATTGTAGATAAACTCAGCTACAATTATTACAAAAGAGAACCAAAACAAAAAATGAATATTAAAGGTAATTGTGATCCATAAGGTGCAGACCTCAAACCACTGCAGCATGATATTACAGCATGAGTGAGKAGTTTTTATTCTTTTCGATGTCCCTTAAAATTCCGCTGCAGTTCGTAATGGCCCATATTTCCCCATACTGAAATCAGTGCATCAACAATGTTCCACTCCATTCCGTTCCATTCTGCTGGTGTTCCGCTGTTTGGTGACAATGACATTCTCACAAGTTCATTCCTAAAAGTCCCTGTCGGTCCAGACTACCCACCAGCTTCGCTACCCACCAGCAAACAACTTGCGGCTATAAAGAGTGCATTTGATTTATTTCATTTAATGTACATTTTGTTATCCAAGAAGTTAAATCATTTTTTCATTTACAAAAAACAACAACACTTTACTCCTTGTCCAATATACCAGCCCTTGTTAAAAATGTATAGGGTCTGGAAAATGTTAGTTTTTTTTATTTTTAAGATTGAAATCATAATAGTACATTAAGCAAAATAACAAATGTGGAGTAGGGGTACCTCTCTATTGGACATGCACTACTCCATGTGGATCTAGTCAAACATAATCTAGCTAAAGGGGGGGGGATAGTGGACTAAACATAATTCAAGTCAGGCTTATCAGAGGACATGGTAMTTTATGGGTTACATTACAATTCAATATTCAAATAATTACATTTAAGGTATACACAACACATACATTTTAGCCCCTGATCTATTGCAGATATCTTTTACTACAGTGCTTTCATCAGATGGTATCCTGCTGTAGSCACATTGTATATTTCTCATCCATTGCCTCTTAAATACAATTGTAAAATACCAGCAATTGAAACAACAGCAAAGCCTAAACCACATGTTATCCCTCCTCGTCACACAACCATGATATATAACTTACACTTTTCATTTTTTCAACTCTTTCTCTGACATGAGGTAAAGTATGGCGCCCAAGTGCAATGCTCAATTGTGCTACATGTACAAAAAGAAAAAGAAAACAAAAAATGATTATCCGTTGCCAGTTCGCAATTGATTGAGGCCTATTTTATAACTACACTTCCATAAAACACCTTTACATAAAACACCTTTACTAAGACTCAGGTTGGAGGCAATGCATCATGCTGCAACATTTAGCTTGAATTAGCACTTCTTAAGGGTCTAAATTCATCATTGACAAAAACAAAGCGGTGTGGTTGTGGCATCATATGAGTGATTTCACATTCTTGTTAAGTAATCTCCCCCACATGAAACATTGTGTGCGCGCTTTGAAATTCCACATTTTGGGAACACATTTTTATAAACAAAAAATATACATAAAATAATAATAATAAAAAAAAAAGATATATTAAAAAAAAGATATATATGTTACATTTGCTGTTGTAGTTCGGGGTCACACAACTGTTGCTTGAGAGCGTGAATCCAGATTGCACTCTATACGATGTCAAACTATATGATATAAAACAAAAACTGTCAGAATATCTACCACTGTAGTTTTAGTAAAGCCTCCCCCTTTTAGTCACACATGAGTGGAATGATGTTGTCAATAAAGTATACATTTAGCAAGTATAGTATATTTTCACATATTTACAAGGCTACACCAAAGTTCAGAAACCAAATGATGTATGGCACCAGGTTAATAGTGATGCATACATACACATACCCACTAAGAACAAACAGTGCTTGGCTCGTTGCAGCTACTGTAGGCAAGTTTTCTGAACCTTCGAGAGAATAGTTGCAGTATTCGCTTGATTAGGATACGATAAGTTGAAAGGCACCGTTTTAGTTTGCGTTATTTGTCTGTCAAAAATATACGTCATCAAATAGATACAAGTAACTCTGAGGGAATGTTGTATATCAGTGCAAATAATTACGATCGATATATATATATATATATCGAACACACACACTATGTTCAAATGTTTGGGGTTGTTTTTTAAAGAAAAGCACATTTTCTGTCCTTTCAAATAACATCAAATTGATCAGAAATACAGTGTAGACATTGTTATTAATGTTGTAAATGACTATTGTAGCTGTAAACATTTTATGGAATATCTACATCGGCGTACAGAGGCCCATTATCAGCAACCATCACTCCTGTGTACCAATGGCACGTTGTGTTAGTTAATCCAAGTTTATAATTTTATGTTAGCACAGCTGAAAACTGTTGTGCTAATTAAAGAAGCAATAAAACTAGCCTTCTTTAGACTAGTTGAGTGAAGAGATGACTCCGGGATGATGGCCTTCTAGGTAGAGTTTCTCTGTCCAATGTCTGTGMTCTTTTGCCCATCTTAATCTTTTCTTTTTATTGGCCAGTCTGAGACATGGCATTTTCTTTGCAACTCTGCCTAGAAGGCCAGCATCCCGGAGTRGCATCTTCACTGTTGACGTTGAGACTGGTGTTTTGCGGGTACTATTTAWTGAAGCTGCCAGTTGAGGACATATGAAGCATCTGTTTCTCAAACTAGACACTCTAATGTACTTGTCCTCTTGCTCAGTTGCGCACTGGGGCCTCCCACTCCTCTTTCTATTTTAGTTAGAGCCAGTTTGCGCTGTTCTGTGAAGGGAGWAGTACACAGCGTTGTACGAGATCTTCAGTTTCTTGGCAATTTCTCACATGGAATAGCCTTCATTTCTCAGAACAAGAATAGCTTGATGAGTTTCAGCTGAAAGGTCTTTGTTTCTGGCCATTTTGAGCCTGTAATTGAACCCACAAATGCTGATGCTCCAGATACTCAACTAGTCTAAAGAAGGCCAGTTGTATTGTTTCTTTAATCAATACAACAGTTTTCAGCTGTGCTAACATAATTGCAAAAACGGTTTTCTAATGATCAATTAGTCTTTTAAAATGACAAACTTGGATTAGCTAACACAAAGTGCCATTGGAACACAGGAGTGAAGGTTGCTGAAAATGGACCTCTGTACGCCGATGTAGATATTCCATTACAAATCTGCTGTTTCCAGCTACAATAGTCATTTACAACATTAACTATGTCTACACTGTAGACACTGATCAATTTGATGTTATTTGAAAGGGCAAAAAAAAAAAACGCTTTTCTTTCAAAACAAGGACATTTCTAAGTGATCCCAAATTTTTGAACGCTAGTGTATATTAGATTGTTCAAAGTACAGATGTCACAGTAAAACGACTTCAGCATATATGTCACTGCCATAGATATTTGTCAAATTGCAGTCTTGTCCAGTCTACACCGAAAAATTGTTTATTTGTACTGATATATATWTAAATAAGACATAGGGCCTGGCAATGAGCAGAGTGCAGTGTCTTCTGAGGTAGTTTACCTATGGTAGGATTTTATGAGTTGCCATACTGACGGAAAGCCTCAGAGGCATACATGAGATGTACAGTTAAAGTCGGAAGTTCACATATACCTTAGCCAAATACATTTAAACTCAGTTTTTCACAATTCCTGACATTTAATCCTAGTAAAAATTCCCTGTCTAAGGTCAGTTAGTGTCACCACTTTATTTTAAGAATGTGAAATGTCATAATAATAGTCGAGAGAATGATTCATTTCAGCTTTATTTATTTCATCACATTCTCAGTGGGTCAGAAGTTTACATACACTCAATTAGTTTTTGGTAGCATTGTCTTTAAATTGTTAAACTTGGGTCAAAACATTTTGGTTAGCCTTCCCACAATAAGTTGGGCGAATTTTGGCCCATTCCTCTTGACAGAGCTGGTGTAACTGAGTCAGGTTTGTAGGCCTCCTTGCTCACACACGCTTTTTCAGTTCTGCCCACACATTTTTCTATCGGATTGAAGTCAGGGCTTTGTGATGGCCACTGCAATACCTTGACTTTGTTGTCCTTAAGCCATTTTGCCACAACTTTGGAAGTCTGCTTGGGGTCATTGTCCATTTGGAAGACCCATTTGCGACCAAGCTTTAACTTCCTGACTGATGTCTTGAGATGTTGCTTCAATATATTCACATAATTTTCTCCTCATGATGCCATCCATTTTGTGAAGTGCACCAGTCCCTCCTGCAGCAAAGCCCCCCACAACATGATGATGCCACCCCGTGCTTCACGGTTGGGATGGTGTTCTTCGGCTTGCAAGCATCCCCTTTTTCCTAACAACGTCATTATGGCCAAACAGTCCAATTTTGGTTCATCAGACCGGAGGACATTTCTCCAAAGCACAATCTTTGTCCCCATGTGCAGTTGCAAACCGTAGTCTGCTTGTTTATGGCGGTTTTGGAGCAGTGGCTTCTTCTTGCTGAGCGGCGTTTCAGGTTATGTCGATATAGGACTCGTTTTACTGTGGATATAGATACTTTTGTACCCGTTTCCTCAAGCATCTTCACAACGTCCTTTGCTGTTCTTCTGGGATTGATTTGCACTTTTCGCACCAGTGTACGTCATCTCTAGGAGACAGAACGCGTCTCCTTCCTGAGTGGTATGACGGCTGCATGGTCCCATGGTGTTTATACTTGCGTACTATTGTTTGTACAGATGAACGTGGTACCTTCAGGCGTTTGGAAATTGCTCCCTAGGATGAACCAGACATGTGGAGGTCTCCCAATTTTTTTTTTGTGTCATGCACAAAGTAGATGTCCTAACGACTTGCCAAAACTATAGTTTGTTAAAAATAATTTGTGGAGTGGTTGAAAAATCAGAGTTTTAATGACTCCAACCTAAGTGTATGTAAACTTCTGACTTCAACTGTATATCTATTAAATATAACACCATACAATCCTCTTCAAACCTCCTAATTCATTCATCAACTTTGGGAACCATTAATTATTTAATTACATTTCTTGCACACCCACTGTTTTAGGACAACACAGGTMTACAGGTTAAATAATGAAACATCTGTGAGGAACGCCATTTTCGAGTGAGAAATAATCTTAGAATCTGGAATCTTAAGCCACCCCACAGACTGTACAAATTCAGCCATTTTATGCCACAATTTTGCTGTTCCAGACATTTTCACATCGCGGGCAAATTTGCAGGTCGTAAACGATTGTCCGACGGCTTGGCTCGTTCAGTGTGACAGGTCTGCCGATTAAGTACCGCCACGTGCTGTCGGTCGTAGGCTCCGTGTAGAGTGGCTGGTGTTACGAGGTGATCCCGGTGACTGACCAATAGGAACACGGCCGGCACTGAGTATGCACACAATAATACGATTATTGTAAATAGTCAGATTACTATAACAGTTCCATTTAAACATTTACATGCTGTGCAAGAAGAATGATTTCCTTAATATTCTTGTTTACATGACACAGCTGAAATCGGGCTACCTGATGGGATTTTGATAAATGCACCAAATCGCCAATCAAAATAAACGTTCTACCACAGCGACCACGCTATTTTGGGGAAGCAGATTTGATTGAGTGGAAACATATAAAGGTTGCTTGTGAAAACTATGCATACTTTCAGTTTTTACACTGCTGTAGTTGACGTYGCCTATATCGGCTGACGTAGCCTCAAGCCAAATCGCAGAATGTGACGAGAGCACTGAATAAAATCTTACAATCTGACAAGGTTGATATCAAGATTTTAATTTGGTAACATCGCACAGTGTGACATGTGACAATCGTTAAAAGGCTGAATCTGACGTAGTCTTGCAAAGGCCTTCGACATACACTAAGACTGCGCTGGCCACACACGGTGAGAGATATAGAGTGCAATCGGTTTACTTCAACAAGCTACAGTACAGGAGGCCCCCTCCATCTGATCATGGCCAATTCATGTCTTCTTCCTTTGAAGAGGACTGATGCTCAACAGAGACTGAAGACATTAGTTTAGGCTTATGTATGTGCAGAATGAGAATACCCTCTGGTTTTACCCGACCAAATCATCAAGCATTAAATCAATTGGGCAGGGAGAGAAGAAGAACAAAGAAAACACCGATGCAACTGAACCGCTACAGCTTGAAGGCTGCTAGAACAGGACAACCAACCCAACTGACAGATTTCATAAAGGTCAAAGAAAGAGGTATTATAGTTACAGTGCAAAAAGGATGAGAAATTCAAGCTTAATACAACAAAAAACATAGCACCAAAAACAAATGCATGCAATCAACTGAGGTATTCAAGTGAAGAGGGCTTATTGATACTATTGAGAGAAAATAAAAGACATTTAGTCTAAGAGGCTATGTAGTCACATAACGTGGACGCTATGTCACAATGTGTTTGTAGTAAATAATGAAACAAAAAGGCTGGTATGCATATCCCTAGGAACTGACTTCACATGTGCAACCCTGTAGCGTCACAACTCTATTAGCTTTGGTAAAGTGAAGGGATGTGTGAACCACGATTCTGTTGAAAAAGAAGAACAACCTGTGTCCTAAAGACCTCAAAAGGTGCTCTGAGTCTTACAAAATGACCAACAAAATAAAGATGATCAATCTTGGTATCAAAAGACATTACTTGAGACTAAAGTTGTCGACTTATGTCATAATAATAAACATTTAATATCTCTTTCCCTCTAGATATATTGATAGATTTATAAATGTTTATATAAGCCATCCAGTTGCCATGGTTATTAATACATAAGCTACACAAACATGCATCCTCGAGTGCTGTTTAAAAACTATTTTTAAATTTACAGTAAGCGGGAATGTTGAATTCCTATTCTTTTTTTCAGGATACGAGGGAGGGCCTTAGTATGTAAGGCAAATAATATTTATATTTCATCATAAATGTATATATATATTTTTGTTACATATAGGATTTTGTTGTCCAATCCGACCACACAATTCTGAACATAACAGACCCTAATGGAATAAGTGCAATAATGATTGAGSGTACGTCCCAAATGGCACCCTATTCCCTATATAGTCCACTACTTTTGACCAGAGCCATAGGGTTCCTATATAGGGGATAGGGTGCCATTTTAGACCCATCCTAAGAATACCATCTCAAGACAGAGTTCAGAGAGAGGTGGGCCACACTGGTCGTCTTCACTGGTGGTCTGGCCTCTGCTTGCCATTTCCTTAGCAATAGCATTTTAAAAACCGCTTTAAAACTGGCACTAGTGCACAGACTGAGGAGTATAGCGTTTTTAGATTTACACCTTTGATTTGAACTATGTACAAATCTAATACTACTCATAATACGCATACGCCTAACATCTCACTGACACAAAGCAAAGGTTAAACAAACAAAAAAAACTAAAAAAGAAAGTGAGAAATTAACAAAGCAACACCTGACCTTTTTTTTCTCTTTTTAACACTTTGCTATACGTTAATAAAGCACTCTTGTGATTACACAAAGCAGAGAACAGAAGAAAAGTAAAGATTGTGTTTGCAAAAAAATTKAAATAAAATGTGAAATCCGTTACAACTAGATCAGCTCTCGTTGTGACTTCCCCATGTCTCCACAGAACGTTCCCTGGCTGCCTTGGTTGTGCCATTGAGGGCTGAAGATACAGGACTAATGCTGCACTGTGTTGGTAGCTAGCATCAGTTGCTAGCACTGGTAGCTACTGGTTAGCGTCAGTAGTTAGCATCAGTGGCGACTAGCTAACATCAGTAGCAAGCTAGCATCAGTGGCTACTGGCTAGCGACAGTTGTAGGTAGATAGCGTCAGTGGCTAGCATCAGTAGCTAGCTAGTTAGCGTGTGAAGCTCAGTTGTTTGGGACCTGAGGTTGGTTGGCTTTGAGGCTGCGCAGGGCCCGGCGCGCGGCGGCAGACTTGGCGATCCGGTAGCTGCGGCCCACGCCTTTGAACTTGCCCTTGCCCACGACCTCCACTGTCACACGGACCTTCCCGTCGTACGTCCGCTCCGCAGGGCTGAGGAAGGGGGTATTGAAATACATATAGGACAACAGTACATTGGCATCCTAGCAACATGGTCAGGAAAGCTTTCATTCTAGAAACTAATTAAATATTGTACAAGGCATATAGATTCTATAATATGTGAATTATAGAATCTATATGGGGTAGGGGGTGAGTTAATGGAAAATAGAATATAAAAATTGCAATCAAGTAAGTAAGCAAGCAAGCTAAAACTGTTAAAAATATACACAGTAACAGTCAAAAGTTTGGACACCTACTCATTCAATGATTTTTCTTTATTTTTTACAAATTTTCCACATTGTAGAATAATAGTGAAGAAATCAAAACTATGAAATAAAACATAAGGAATCATGTAGTAACCAAAAAAGTGTTTTATATTTTATATTTGAGACTTTTCAAATAGCAACCCTTTGCCTTGATGACAGCTTTGCACACTCTTGGCATTCTCTTAACCAGCTTCATGTGGTAGTCACATGGAATGCATTTCAAATAACAGGTGTGCCTTGTTAAAAGTTAATTTGTGGAATTTCTTTCCTTCTTAATGRGTTTGAGCCAATCAGTTGTGTTGTGACAAGGTAGAGGTGGTATACAGAAGATAGCCCTATTTGGTAAAAGACCAAGTCCATATTATGGCAAGAACAGCTCAAATACCCAAAGAGAAACGACAGTCCATCATTACCTTAGGTCATGAAGGTCAGTCAATGCGGAAAATGTCAAGAATTTGAAAGTTTCTTCAAGTGTTGTTGCAAAAACCATCAAGCGCTAAGGTGAAACTGGCTCTCATGGGGACCGCCACAGGAAAGGAAGACCCAGAGTTACCTCTGCTGCAGGATACTATGAGGAGACTATGTGGAGACTATGTGAATTAGGCCTTCATGGTCAAATTTCTGCAAAGACACCACTACTAAAGGACACCAATAAGAAGTAGACTTGCTTGGGCCAAGAAACACGAGCAATGGGCATTAGACCGGTGGAAATCTGTCCTTTGTTCTGATGAGTCCAAATATGAGATTTTTCGTTCCAACCGTGTGTTTTTGAGGAGCAGAGTAGGTGAACGGATGATCTTCGCATGTGTGGTTCCCACCGTGAAGCATGGGGGAGGTGGTGTGATGGTGCTTTGCTGGTGACACTGTCAGTCATTTAATTAGAATTCAAGGCACACTTAACCAGCATGGCTACCACAGTATTCTGCAGCAATACACCATCCAATCTGGTTTGCGCTTAGCAGGATTATCATTTGTTTTTCAACAGGACAATGACCCAACACACCTCCAGGCTYTGTAAGGGTTATTTGACCAAGAAGGAGAGTGATGGAGTGTTGCATCAGATGACTTGGTCTCAACAATAACCCGACCTTGACCCAAATGAGATGGTTTGYGATGAGTTGGACCGCAGAGTGAAGGAAGCAGCCAACAAGTACTCAGCATATGTGGGAACTCCTTCAAAACGTTTGGAAAAACATTCCAGGTGAAGCTGGTTGAGAGAATGCCAAGAGTGTYCAAAGCTGTCATCAAGGCAAAGGGTGGCTACTTTGAAGAATATAAAATATATTAGGATTTGTTTAACACTTTTTTGGTTACTACATGATRCCATATGTGTTATTTCATAYTTTTGATGTCTTTACTATTATTCTACAATGTAGAAAATAGTAAAAATAAAGAAAAACCATTGAATGAGTATGTGTGAAATCTTTTGACTGGTACTGTGCCCGCACGCACGCACGCACGCACGCACGCACGCACGCACACACATACACACACTGCATTCGGAAAGTATTCAGATCCTTCCACATTTTGATACTTTATAGCCTTATTCATTTGGAACCACCAAGACTCTTCCTAGAGCTGAGCAATCTGTGGAGAAGGGCCTTGTTCAAGGAGATGATCAAGAACCCAATGGTCACTCTGACAGAGCTCCAAAGTTCCTCTGTGGAGATGGGAGAACCTTCCAGAAGGACAACCATCTCTGTAGCACTCCACCAATCAGGCCTTTACGGTAGAGTGCCAGACAGAAGCCACTCCTCAGTAAAATGCATATGACAAACCACTTGGAGTTTGCCAAAAGGCACCTTAAAGGACTCTCAGACCATGAGAAACAAGATACTCTGGTCTGAAGAAACCAAGATTCAACTCTTTGGCCTGAATGCCAAGCGTCACGTCTGGAGGAAACATGGCACCATCTCTACGGTGAAGCATGGTGGTGGCAGSATCATGCTGTGAGGATGTTTTTCAGCGACAGGGACTGGGAGGTTAGACAGGATCGAGGGAAAGATGAACAAAGCAAAGTACAGAGAGATCCTTGATGAAAACCTCCTCTAGAGCACTCAGGACCTCAGACTGGGACGAAGGTTCACCTTCCAACAAGACAACGACTCTAAGCACACAGCTAAGACAGCGCAGGAGTTGCTTCGGGACAAGTCTCTGAATGTCCTTGAGTGGCCCAGCCAGAGTCTGGACTTGAACCCAATCTAACATCTCTGGGGAGACTTGAAAATAGCTGTGCAGCAACGCTCCCCATCCAACCTGACAGAGCTTGAGAGGATCTGCAGAGAAGAATGGGAGAAACTCCCCAAATACAGGTGACAAGCTTGTAGCCTCATACCCAAGAAGACTCGAGGCTGTAATCGCTGCCTAAGGTGCTTCAACAAAGTACCGAGTAAAGGGTCAGAATACTTATTTAAATATTTTATCAGTTTTTTATTTTATTTTGATCAATTTGCAAAAAAATCTAAAAACCTGTTTTGCTTTGTCATTATGTGTATTGTGTGTAGAAAATTAACAATTTCATCAATTTTAGACTAAGGCTGTAACGTAACAAAATGTGGAAAAAGCCAAGGGGTCTGAATACTTCCCAAATGCACTGTATACACACACAACACACATAAACAGAAATCCTCCTACCTGAACTTGGCTGTCTCAGGCTCCATCTCCAACAGCTCCCGCACCGGAGAGCGAGGGACATTAGCCGAGAATTTCTCTGCGGGGGYAAAGAAAAACGTTATAACATGAACCCCCATCTTTTTAACTCCTCAATATGATGATCACTGGGACAGACATAGGAGAACATTCATATTTAGTAAATCATTGAAACTAAAAGCSTCCCTGCATGAACTGCCAAKCAATCAGAAAAGAGAAAATCTAAATGTGGAAGAAGTAGTTTCTCGCTCRCCTCCTTACCTATAAGTGGCCTCATCATTGGATAATACACTTGCCACACTGTCTCCAGTGACATTCTGCTATCCATGTAAATTGCTCCGGCTAGTGACTCAAATATGTCTCCCATTGCCTTGGGGACCTCAATGTCCTCCTCTTTCGCCTCGTCTTCCTCTGAGCGCCGAAGCTGAAGGAAAGGGGGKATAACAGAGATGCTGTAAAAGTAGTTTTTGTTAAGGTGGAAAAAAATATGTTATCACGAGTGGATTGAATGTTGTTTTTTTTGGTCTGTGCTCTAGTACGGCATCTTTCTAATAACTCGGACTGAACATTGTCTCCCATGTGATATATTCATATCTACTAACAAATGTGCTAAGAAAAAAGTAAATGTTTACTATAGAGTGAATTGAGCATTTTCCTTTGGAAAATGAATATCTGAGAACTTTTCGAGATATCCAATTGGTAGTTACAGTCCCCCGAAGAAGCCACACTGCTTCTTGACACACTGCTCGCTTAACCAGACGCACCAATGTGTCGGATGAGAAACAGTCCAACTGACGACCGTGTCAGTGTGCATGCGCCCGGCCCGCCACAGGATGTATATTACACACAGGCAAATCACATTTTTTACTGCACTGTGCCTTTAAAGTTATTACTGTATTAAGTTTAATAGCAAATACAAAGTCAGCTGTACCCTCACACACACTGGAGACCCCACACACTGGAGACCCCACACACTGGAGACCCAGAGACCCCGCCGTACAGTTGAGCTATTAAGGGGAAATATTTACACATTATCCAAAATTAGTTTTTCTTCTTTAAAATGTTTTAATGTTATCCCTTTGGCATAAAACACGCTCTGCTCAAATGAGATCCGATTCACTGCCAAGATAGGCACTTAAAAATAAATTAAATCCAACTGGATTTAATTTAAATATAATTTTATACTGAAAATTCCAAAATCTAAATCTAAAACAGATTCATATGAACTGACAGCCTATGTTTTCGGACTTTTATGTTACATGTTAGGGGCAGAAAAAACATGAGTATGTCCCACAAAACATGTTTAAATGTTAGTAATTATCAACAAGGCCAAAAGCTATCATTAGGTCTCTGCAAAGATTTATTGGTGGAAATATACACTGGGGTATGCTGGGAAAATTTTGAACAATAGAACAAGAGCACAACAGATGTARGCCCACAACAACAACAAACACCCCAGAACACACGTAACTTTTGTTCCACATCCATAAAGTACAAGTAAATACACTACCACAACAAAACACCACACTTCTTCACCAAGGATGCATTCCAAATGGCACCCTGTTCCCTATATAGTGCACCACTTACAGGGAGCCATTCGAGATGCAATCAAACTTTACAATCGCGGGGATGGGACCACCCTAAACCCACCTCAGAGTCCATGCCTTGCATTTCGTTCTTCTCCAGCTGGAATTGCACAAAGTCGTCGATMACATAAAACAGCTCCGGCGACACAGCCTTGAAGTACTTGTGGAAGTCGTACTGGACGGCCAGGGAGGCGAAGATGGTGTTGTTGACCAAAGCCGAGCGCAGGTCTGTGAGCACGCCGGGAGAGTGTTGGCGCGGGTCTTCATAAAGGTGCTTCGTTATGAGGTAGTCTAAAATTGCATCGCCAAGAAACTCTAGTCGCTGGTAACAATCTGGGAAAGAGAGAAAATGAGGGAGGGAGGATGGAGAGGAAGTATGAGGGAGAYGAAGTGTCAATCATTCTATAATGGAACAAAATTATATTAAAGGRACACTACAGAACGTGCTGGAATTATTACAAAGTTTTAGAAACAATGCAATCTTAGGCAATATGTGCGTTCCTTCATTAGGATTCATCCATTTTGAAATAGATTCCGTAGGAAACTCATGCTTACCTGTAATGGTGTTGTAATGGTAGGAGGCGTGTGTGAAAGCRTGCAGCAGATAGGCCTTGTTCTGGAAGGTGTAGCTGATCTTCCTCTCAAAGTTCTCAAAGCCAGAGATGAGGTGGTTGAGGGTGAGCTCGGCGTCCGGGTGGTCAAAGATGCAGCGGGGTGGGATCTTCAGCCAGCCATACTGGAGGTCAAGGTTCACGACCTCTATGACCCCGCCCTTCTCCTTCAGCCTCCTCCTCTCAACCGGTAACACCTGTTTCATGATAGTGATAGGTTGTATTATTAAGTCATGCTTCATGTGATGGCTCAGGGATGTAACTTGTACATTTGATTTCCCCATAGGTCACATAGTTGCTTTGGATAAAAGCATCTGCTATTTATAATAATAAACATTATCACAGGCATCAATTACCTTGAGGAACATTATAACTAGAGTGACATTAACACAATAGTAGAGGTAGTTTGATATATTAGAGTCTACATTAACACAACAGTAGAGTTAGTTTAATAGATTCGAGTCTACATTAACACAACAGTAGAGTTAGTTTAATAGATTAGAGTCTACATTAACACAACAGCAGAGGTAGTTTAATATATTAGTCTACATTAACACAACAGTAGAGGTAGTTTAATATATTAGAGTCTACATTAACACAACAGTAACAGCAGAGGTAGACGAAACAGAGAGGTGGTGTATCTAAGGCCATACCTTGAGTCCCAGTGAGCAGAGGAACATCTGAGCAGCCCTCTCCCCACAGCTGGTGAGGTAGCAGCCCAGCAATGCCTCCACACAGTCAGCGATGCTCTTGTCAGCGATGCATTGCTCTGTGTGCAGGTCATAGGAGATAGACTGTTTCCCCAACTCCGCCCCACAGTTCTCCTCTGACGGGTTCCAGAAACCCACCACGAAATCATCCTCGTCCCCTGCCTTGCTAGGGTCCAGGTAACACATGGCATCCCACGAGCTGMAATAATTCACAATCATTTGATATGTCTACTTATTAAGTGGTATGCCAAATCAGTCATTAATGCACTGTCCATACATTTAGGTAGAATGTACAGTACCAGTCAAAAGTTTGAACACACCTACTCATTCAAGGTTTTTTATTTATTTCTACTATTTTATACAGTGTAGAATAATTGTGAAAACAACAAAACTATGAAATAACACATATGGAATCATGTAGTAATCAACAGTGTTAAARAAAGATTCTTCAAAGTAGRCACCCCTGTGGAATTTCTTTCCTTCTTKATGCGTTTGAGTCAATCAGTTGTGWTYTGACAAGGTAGGGGTGGTATACAGAAGATAGCCCTATTTGGTAAAAGACCAAGTCCATAGCATGGCAAGAACAGCTCAAATAAGCAAAGAGAAACYACAGTCCATCATTACTTTAAGACATGAAGGTCAGTCAATCTGGAAAATTTGRGCGGTCTCAAAAAATATCAAGCGCTATGATGAAACTGGCTCTCATGAGGACCGCCACAGGAAAGGAAGACCCAGAGTTACCTCTGCTGCCATCCCATCGGGTTTGCGCTTAGTGGGGCTAT
>NC_036843.1:24160996-24167887 GCF_002910315.2 Salvelinus sp. IW2-2015
TCTATATTTGTTTTTCAACAGGACAATGACCCAACACACACCTCCAGGCTGTGTAAGGCTATTTGACCAAGAAGGAGAGTGATGGAGTGCTGCATCAGATGACCTGGCCTCCACAATCACCGACCTCAACCCAATTGAGATGTTTGGATGATTGGACCGCAGTGAAGGAAAAGCAGCCAACAAGTGCTCAGCAAACGTGGGAACTCCTTCAAGACTGTTGGAAAAGCATTCCTCATGAAGCTGGTTGAGAGAATGCCAAGAGTGTGAAAAGCTGTCATCAAGGCAAAGAGTGGCTACTTTGAAGAATCTCAAATATATTTGGATTTGTTAAACACCTTTTGGTTACTACATGATTCCATAATGTTTTATTTAAGCGTTGATGTCTTCACAATTATTGTAAAATGTAATAGTCTTGGACCTAGACTTGGCGCTCCGGTACCGCTTGCCGTGCGGTAGCAAAGAGAACAGTCTATGACGAGGGTGGCTGGAGTCTTTGACCATTTGTAGGGCCTTCCTCTGACACCGCCTGGTATAGAGGTCCTGGATGGCAAGAAGCTTGCCATCAATGATGTACTGGGCCGTTCGAACTACCCTCTGTAGTGCCTTGCGGTCGGAGGCCGAGCAGCTGCCATACCAGGCAGTGAGGCAACCAGTCAGGATGTTCTCGATGGTGCAGCTGTAGAACCTTTTGAGGATCTGAGGACCCATGCAAAAGGTTAGGTTTTGTCGTGCCCTCTTCACGACTGTCTTGGTGTGCTTGGACCATGTAAGTTTGTTGGTGATGTGGACAAGGAACTTCAAGCTCTCAACCTGCTCCACTACAGCCTCGTCGATGCTCGGTCCTCTTTTTCCTGTAGTCCACAATCATCTCCTTTATCTTGATCACGTTAAGGGAGAGGTTGTTGTCCTGGCACCACACGGCCAGGTCTCTGACCTCSTCKKTATAGGCTGTCTCGTCGTTGTRGGTGATCAGGCCTACCACTATTGTGTCATCGGCAAACTTAATGGTGTTGGAGTCGTGCCTGGCCGTGCAGTCATGAGTGAACAGGGAGTACAGTAGGGGACTGAGCACYCACACGAGTACAGGAGGAGACTAAGTACACACCCCTGAGGGGCCCCTGTGTTGAGGATCAGRGTGGCGGATGTGTTYTTACCTACCKTTACCACCTGGGGGCAGCCCATCAGGAAGTCCAGGATCCAGRTGCAGAGGGAGGTGTTTAGTCCCAGGGTCCTTAMCTCATTGATGAGCTTTGAGGACACTATGGTGTTGAACGCTGATCTGTAGTCAATGGATAACATTCTCACATAGGTGTTCCTTTTGTCCAGGTGGGAAAGGGCAGTGTAGAGTGCAATAGAGATTGCATCATCTGTGGATCTGTTGGGGCGGTATGCAAATTGGAGTGGGTCTAGGGTTTCTGGGATAATGGTGTTGATGTGAGCCATGACCAGCCTTTCAAAGAACTTCATGGCTACAGATGTGAGTGCTACGGGTCGGTAGTCATTTAGGCAGGTTACCTTAGTGTTCTTGGGCACAGSCACTATGGTGGTCTGCTTAAAACATGTTGGTATTACAGACTCGGACAGGGAGAAGTTGAAATGTCAGTAAAGACACATGCCAGTTGGTCAGCGCATGCTCGCAGTACATATCCTMGTAATCCATCTGGCCCTGCTGCCTTGTGAATGTTGACCTGTTTAAASGTCTTACTCACATCGGCTGCGGAGAGCATGATCACACAGTCGTCCYGAACAGCTGGTGCTCTKATGCATGTTTCAGTGTTATTTMCCTCGAAGCGAGCATAAAAGTAGTTCAGRTCGTCTMCTAGGCTCGTGTCACTGGGCAGCTCTTGGCTGTGCTTCCCTTTGTAGTCTGTAATGGTTTGCAAGCCCTGCCACATCCGACGAMSGTCAGAGCCGGTGTAGTASGATTRGATCTTAGTCCTGTATTGACACTTTGCCTGTTTGATGGTTCGTCGGAGGTCATAGCGGGATTTCTTATAAACTTCCGGGTTGAAAGCGGCAGCTCTAGCCTTTAGCTCAGTGTGGATGCTGCCTGTAATCCARGGTTTCTGGTTGGGYTATGTACGTACAGTCACTGTGGGGATGACGTCATCGATGCACTTATTGATGAAGCCCATGACTGATGTGGTGTACTCCTCAATGCCATCGGAGGAATCCCAGAACATATTCCAGTCTGTGCTAGCAAAACAGTTCTGTAGCTTAGCATCTGCTTCATCTAACCAATTCTTTTATTGATCTAGTCACTGGTGCTTCCTGCTTTCATTTTTGCTTCTAAGCAGGAATCAGGAGGATAGAATTATGGTCAGATTTGCCAAATGGAGGGCGAGGGAGATTTTTGTATGCGTCTCGGTGTGTTGAGTAAAGGTGGTCCAGAGTTTTTTTCCCCTCTGGTTGCACATTTAACATACGGATAGAAATTTGGTAAAACGAATTTAAGTTTCCCTGCATTAAAGTCCCCGGCTACTAGGAGCACCCCCTCTGGGTGAGCGTTTTCTTGTTTGCTTATGGGGGAATAAACCTCATTCAGTGCTGCCTTAGTGCCAGCATCAGTCTGTGGTGGTATGTAYACAGCTACGAAAAATACAGATGAAAACTCTCTGGGTAGATAGTGGGGTCTACAGCTTATCATGAGATACTCTACCTCAGGCGAGCAATAGCTGGAGWCTTCCTTAGATATCGTGCACCAGCTGTTATTTACAAAAATACATAGACCGCCGCCCCTTGTCTTACCAGACGCCGCTGTTCTATCCTGCCGGTACAACGTATAACCAGCCAGCTGTATGTTGATAGTGTTGTTATTCAGGCACAACTCCGTTAAGCATAAGACATTACAGTTTTGAATGTCCCGTTGGTAGTTTAATCTTCCACGTAGGTTATCGATTTTATTTTCCAATGATTACACGTTTGCTAGCAGAATGGAAGGAAGTGGGGGTTTATTCGATCGCCTACGAATTCTCAGAAGGCAGCCGGTGGGGCCCCTTTTTCTCCTCTTCACGCAAATCAAGGGAATCTGGGCCTCCCGAGAAAGCAGTATATCATTTGCGTCGGACTCGTCAGACTCGTTAAAGGAGAAAATGGAGTCTGCCAGTCTGTGGTGAGTAATCACAGTCCTGATGTCCAGAAGTTATTTTTGGTCATAAGAGACGGTAGTGGCAACATTATGTACAAAATAAGTAAAAAAATAAGTTACAAACAACGCAAAAAAACAAACAAAAAAAACTATCGGTTGGGGACACGTAGAACGTCAGCCTTCTTCTCCGGCGCCATTTTACTACTAAAACAGCCCTTAGCCATGGTATATTGGCTAAGGGCTGGTTTGGCCGGGGTAGGCTGTCATTGTAAATAAGAATTTGTTCTTAACTGACTTGCCTAGTTAAATAAAGGTTAAATAAAAAAAATAAAAAATACCACACCCCGTCGGGCCTTATTGCTCAAATATAGCGCTTTGCCTCCTAGGTGCTCAGGTACAACTTCACATGGGATTGGGGGAAACTCACCTGTAGTCAAACTCATCTGCTGAGCCGCCACCACTAGGCTCTGAGGGGTAGTGGGGGGTGGGGACCGGGCCAGGTTTCTTGGGGGGTTTCCACTCCCCGCAGCTGGGCTCGGCTGCAGGGGAGGAGGAGCGGGCGGAGGGGCTGGGACTTGGGCCAGGGGTGGCGGGGGCAGGGGGGAAGGTACCGAGGGAAATCTTCTTGCCGAAGGCACCGGAGCCAATGAGCATGTTGTCGATGAACTTGATGTGCTCCTGGTAGTAGGAATGAGTTAATCAATTAGTCGATCGAGGACATTCTTATCGATTAGAAATTAARACATTTAAATACATTTTCCATAGCTGAAAATAAAAATGTGTTTAAATAAACTACATTGTGTTTTGATACAGCTTTTCCCACTGTAATTGATAAGTAAGCATGTGTCTGGTATGCAAGCATTCATACCTCTTACTATATAGAGTGCCTTCGGAAAGTATTCAGACCCCTCGACTTTTTCCACATTTTGTTARGTTACAGCCTTATTCTAAAATGGATTAAATAAAACAATTTCCTCAGCAATCTACACACAATACCCCATAATGACAAAGCGAAAACAGGTTGAGACATTTTTGCAAATTTATTAAAAASAAAAAACAAGGATACCTTATTTACATAAGTATTCATACCCTTTATTATGAGACGCGAAATTGAGCTCAGGTGTATCRCGTTTCCATTGATCATCCTTGAGATGTTTCTACAACTTGATTGGAGTCCACCTGCGGTAAATTCAAATGAGTGGACATGATTTGGAAAAGGCACACACCTGTCTCATAGTTAACAGTGCATGTCAGACCAAAAACCAAGCCATGAGGTTTGAAGGAATTGTCCCGTAGAGCTCCAGACAGGATTGTGTTGAGGCACAGATCTGGGAGGGTACAAAAACATTTCTGCAGCATTAAGGTCCTCTTCCTAGAGCTGGGCTGCCCGACCAAACTGAGCAATCGGGGGAGAAAGGCCTTGGTCAGGGAGGTGACCAAGAACCCGATGGTCACTCTGACAGAAGCTCTAGAGTTCCTCTGTGGAGATAGGAGAACCTTCCAGAAGGACAACCATCTCTGCAGCACTCCACCAATTAGGCCTTTATTGGTAGAGTGGCCAGGCGGAAGCCACTCCTCAGTAAAAGGCACATGACAGCCCGCTTGGAGTAAAAGGCACCAAAGTCTCTGAGAAACAAGATTCTCTGGTCTGATGAACCAAGATTGAACTCTTTGGCCTGAATGCCAAGGGTCACGTCTGGAGGAAACCTGGCAACATCCCTACGAGTGAAGCATGTGTGGTGGCAAGCATCATGCTGAGGGAATGTATTTCAGCGGCAGGGACTTTGAGACTAGTCAGGATCAAGGCAAAGATGAACAGAGCAAAGTCAAGAGAGATCCTTGATGAAAACCTGCTCTAGAGGGCTCAGGACCTCAGACTGGCGGCGAAGGTTCACCTTTCCAACAGGACAACAACCACTAAGCACACGCGGCTTTCGGCACAAGTTCTGAATGTCCTTGAGTGGCCCAAGCCAAGCCAGGTACTCCATCTAACATGTTTGGAGAGACCTGAAAATAGCTGTGCAGCGACGCTTCTCATCCAACCTGACAAAGCTTGAGAGGATCTGCAGAGAAGAATGGGAAATCTCCAGAAATACAGGTGTGCCAACCCTGTAGCGTCATTCATACCCAAGAAGACTCAAGGCTGTAATCGCTGCCAAAGGTTCTCAAACAAAGTACTGCGTAATGGGTCTGAATACTTATGTAAATGTGATATTTTTCAAATATAAATTAGCAAAAAKAAATGTGTCATTATGGGGTATTGTGTYTAGATTGATAGTGAAAAMAACTATTTTATAAAATTTAGAATAAGGCTGTAACCTAACAGAATGTGGAAAAATCCCAATCCCAGCGCTCTACGAGCCCAGGTCAAAAGTAGTGCACTATATAGGAAATAGGGTGCTATTTGTGATCGTCTTGAACTCCTCCCTACCTGGTAGTACTCCAGGTCGTCCTCCACGTTGACCTCGTCTTTAGGCTCCTTCCACATCAGATCTTCATCCTCCTCCAGAACCMCCTCCCCTAGTTCCTCAACACACAACTCCTCTCCAGCACTACCGTTGGCCAGGAGRTCCTCTTTGGCCTGAGAGAGAGCAAGCGAGAGGATGACAAGAGAAAGAAAGCCAAGGGAGAGGTTAGGAGGAGAGACAAAGAGGGAAAGGAGAAAAAGTGGATGGATTACTATGTGAATTGTTTTAATGTCTTATTATCCAATGTCTCTTTAATCCAGTAGTGCCTCCAGGCCTGTAGTTGACACATGGAGCTGTGGTTAAATCCCACAATGGGATTAATACAGATTATAGTCTCAAAGTTTTACTCTCAACGCAGCATTAGATCAGCTTTGGATGTGAGACGGGAGGCAGCCCTGTCCAACTCAATGACTTACAGACCAGCTTCGTCCTGAATAGTACATTTATAAATCATTAATAACCCATGAAGTTTACCATGTGGGAACTTCTCTGATGCATATTCATTAAATGCTAATTGTCTGACATGTAACATTGTAATAACAGTCAGACCATGATGCTGAAAATGGCCCTGAGCACACACCACTCACTCTCTTATGCACACACCACTCACTCTCTGTTGCACGCACGCACACACACAGCAAATGCAGACTTGACAAACTTAGAAAACCCAACAATGGTTGACTTCAGACACACAACTCACTGACTCCAGTCTCTGGCTAACTGGCCAGTCTCCAACTATACCCACACTCACCGCTTGCCACCGTTTCCTACCCTGTTGTTGGGTTGCTTATACTTAGCCTAACTTTCAAGGGCTGCGATTTGAATTCTTGAATACAACCTATTTTTAGCTACAGACACTTTCGGCTACAGTCCCCTTCAGCTACAATCCCCTTCAGCTACTAGTCCCCTTCAGCATAGCAGTCCCCTTTCAGCTACAGTCCCGCTCAGGCTACAGTCCCTTCAACAGTACAAAGTCCCTTCAGCTAGCAGTCCCCTTACAGCTACAGTGCGTAACACTACTTCAGTCTCAGTCGTCAACTCGTCCTACTGTATACAGTCCCCTTCAGTAACAATTAAGTCCCTTCAGCTACAGCCTTCTAACCTAGCCACTCCCCAGTCTTCAGCTTACAGTCCCCTTTCAGCCAGTAACAAGTCCGTTCACCTTCGTCAGCTACAGCTCCCCTTCGCTACAGGTCCCTTCTAGCTACCAGTCCCCTTCAGCTACGAGATCCCCTCAGCTACAGTCCCTTCAGCTACCCACTCCCCTTCAGCCCTACAGTCCCCTTCTAGCTACAGTCACCTTCAGCTACAGTCCCCTATCTCTCTCTTATTCGG
>NC_036843.1:24170662-24174784 GCF_002910315.2 Salvelinus sp. IW2-2015
GTAGCATTAGAACTTTCCAAAAGTGTATAATTTATTAGTCATTTCCTATGTGGACCTGACAGAGACAGTGGAATATTTTCAATGTTTTGGCAATTGAATGTCCACATATTTTGGCTTTGGTATTTCCATTAAAAACCGCTAATCGTTTTAATGTCATTGTCATTATTTCATAATGATTTAATATTTTTTTTAAATAATCGAAACACGTTTTTAAAAGTTTAAAAAAAAAGTTTTATAATGAACGGAAACGACCTCAAAAAGCAATCGCTCAGCACACTTTTTCAGCTGTTCTGCCTGCGGTTATGGAACCGCCACCTGTCCCAGACCTGCTGTTTTCAACTCTTAATGATCGGCTATGAAAAGCCAACTGATATTTATTCCTGATTATTATTTGACCATGCTTGTCATTTATGAACATTTTGAAAATCTTGTCTCTCTCTAATTCTCCCTTTCTTTCTCTCTCTCGGAGGACCTGAGCCCTAGGACCATACGTCAGGACTACCAGGCATGATGACACCTTGCTGTCCCCAGTCCACCTGGCCTTGCTGCTATTCCAGTTTCAACTGTTCTGCCTGCGGTTATGGAACCGCCACCTGTCCCAGACCTGCTATTTTCAACTCTTAATGATCGGCTATGAAAAGCCAACTGAAAATTATTCATGATTATTATTTGACCATGCTTGTCACTTATGAATATTTTGAACATCTTGGCATAGTTCTGTTATAATCTCCACCCGGCACAGCCAGAAGAGGACTGGCCACCCCTCATAGCCTGGTTCCTCTCTAGGTTTCTTCCTAGTTTTTGGCCTTTCTAGGGAGTTTTTCCTAGCCACCGTGCTTCTACACCTGCATTGCTTGCTGTTTGGGGTTTTAGGCTGGGTTTCTGTACAGCACTTTGAGATATCAGCTGATGTACGAAGGGCTATATAAAATAAACTTGATTTGATTTGATTTAAAAATATTTTATTTAACTAGGCAAGTCAGTTAATATTCACAATGACGGCCTACACCGGGCAAACCGGGAATTTGTGCGCCGCCCTACTGGACTCCCAATCACGTCCGGATGTGATACAGCATTAGTACATACGCATGGTCTAAAGTTTACGGGAGGATAAGCACATGATCAAGTCAAATTCAGTTTTCCGTCTTTTACGTGAAAACTGGTACACGCATGTTTTTGGGCCATATTCTGTGCATGTGTAGCGTTTATAAATGAGGGCCCAGGTGAATCGTAGCTTTCTGGGCAGAGAGGAGATCTCGCAGTTTCATCGTCCTTTGCCCAGATATTGGTTCAGGTATCAATACTCATATTAAGGAATGATCCTCTCGCATTTTTGTGTTAGACAACTGGTTTATGSTTCTTGCTTATCCAGGCACTTTAGCTAGCTAACTGGCTAACGGTAGCGTTTTAGCTGGCTGACGACACGGATGCTATAGTAGGCAACGTGATCAGACAGCTTGTCAGTTAGCTAACTAGCATTTCTCTCCGTCGAGATACAGATGCCTGGGACCCCTCGCTTACTCCGATAAAAACCGTTAAAACCGCTGCGAGTATCATGTAACGGTTAAGGCCACCCTCTCCCCTTCCCCCGGCCTTCCTTACGTGTTGTCCTGGTTAAAGTTGGCGAAGAGGAGCTGGCTACAGCCGGTCTCCCCGCTCTGACTAGCCAAGTTCATGGGCCCGGCACCATCTAATCAAGCCTTGTGAGAAAGCAGCAGTCCGGTAGGTTGTGGATAGTAACTGGGTAAGAAGGAAGTTTGCCTGTATTCATAGAGCCATCTCGCTCTTCCCCTGTTCCAACGGTTGTTGTTGTTTTGTCCGTCGCTGTTGCCCCCTCTCTCTGCGCATGGGCGGTGACAGGGTTTTACGACAGGTTTTTAAAGGGACCGTCCTACCATTTCATAAGGTTTGGTTTACGGTTGTGAATGGGGATGGAAGATACGTTTTACGTGTTGTAAATGACAATCACTTAATGGGAACGTCTCAAAAATCTATAATTTATCGGAATCTCGTTTCAGTTGAAACAATAATCTGTTCAAGGACCACCGTTATACCAAAGATTTTATGAACTAACCCAAGATAGACCAGAGCCTGTCGTTTTCAATGGGAACATATTAATCATAGTGTGCAGAACAAGCAAGGAGGTGGGCAGAGATTTCCGTTAGGAAGCGCACTGCCGGCCACTGTGCTTCCTCTCATCACCATATTTGATAGTGAGTGGAAACGCCAACCGGATGCTTCATATTTACACATCCGGTGAAATATCTGTCTAATTGTTCTGTGGCTGTACTATTGATATTATTGATATTCTGCCGTACTTGTCACCAGGAGATGGTGCAGTCTGACAACATACATTTTCATAATTTCAGACACAAGACAAAACATATCCGCCCGTTGTTGTCAAGTTAATGTACTCAAATCAAATTGTATTTGTCACATGCCTTGAATACAACCGTACCGTGAAATGCTTGCATACAAGCCCTTTACCTACAATGCAACATTTTTCAAAAGTAAGAAGCTTTATCCACAGTTTGTTACGTTACAGCCTTATTCTAAAATGTATTAAATCTTTTTTCCCCCTCATCAATCTACACACAATACCCCATAATGACAAAGCAAAAACAGGTTTTTAGAATTTTTTGGCAAATGTATTAAAAAGAAAGAACTGAAATATGTAAATGTGATAAGTATTCAGACCTTTTACTCAGTACTTTGTTGAAGCATCTTTGGCAGCGATTACATCCTCAAGTCTTCTTGGGTATGACACAAAAGCTTAGCACACCTGTATTTGGGGAGTTTCTCCAATTCTTCTCTGCAGATCCTCTCAATCTCTGTCAGGTTGGATGGGGAGCGTTGCTGCACAGCTATTTTCAGGTCTCTCCAGAGATGTTCGATCGGGTTCAAGTCTGGGCCACTCAAGGACATTCAGAGACTTTTCTCGAAGCCACTCCTGCGTTGTCTTGGCTGTATGCTTAGGGTCGTTGTCCTGTTGGAGGTGAACCTTCGCCCCAGTCTGAGGTTCTGGATCAGGTTTTCAGCAAGGATCTCTCTGTACTTTTGCTCCATTCATCTTTCCCTCGATCCTGACTAGTCTCCCAGTCCCTGCCTCTGAAAAACATCCCCACAGCATGATGCTGCCACCACCATGCTTCACCGTAGAGATGGTTCCATGTTTTCTCCAGACGTGATGATTGGCGTTCAGGCCAAAAAGTTCAATCTGGGTTTCATCAGACCAGAGAATCTTGTTTCTCATGGTCTGAGAGTCTTTAGGTGCCTTTTGGCAAAACAGAGTTAAAAAGTTAGACATATTTGAGAAATTAAAAAAGGAAATAGTCAAATCAAATCAAATCAAAACATGGTTAGCAGATGTTAATGTAGCGAAATGCTTGTGCTTCTAGTTCCGACCGTGCAGTAATATCTAACAAGTAATCTAATAATCCCCAACAACTACCTAATACACACACATCTAAAGGGGTGAATGAGAATATGTACATAGAATATATGGATGAGCGGCATAGACAAGATGCAGTAGATGGTATAAAATACAGTAAATACAATGATATGAGTAATGTAAGATATGTAGACATTATTAAAGTGGCGTTATTTAGAGTGGCATTGTATAACGTGACAAGTGATCCATTTATTAAAGTGGCCCGTGATTGGGTCTTAATGTAAGCAGCAGCCTCTCTGAGTAGGTATGGGTAAAAGTGACTTGGCAATCAAGATAGATAATAAACAGAGTAGCAGCAGAGTATGTGAGTCCCTCCCTCCCTCCCGCCTGTTTGTGTTCAGACGCACGGGGAAATCCGTTGCGGCCTCGCTAGTTGAGAACAGTAACGGGGGCGAGTGAAACAGATGAATACATGTTGTCACCGGTATGGACTTTAAGAAGAGCCGATATGGAAGGTAGGCAGAATATTATTCTAGACAGAGGAATTCATATTTCTCTGATAAAGTGACAGTTTATTGAACTTCTTAACTAATATTGTTGTTTGTCGGTTAGTTGACAGTTGGGGTTGGTTGAAGGTTGGGGTTGGGTTGGTTGAGGTTAGGTTGGTTAATGGTTGGGTTGGTTGATGGTTGGGGTTGGGTTGGTTGAGGTTAGGTTGGTTAATGGTTGGG
>NC_036843.1:24175859-24180718 GCF_002910315.2 Salvelinus sp. IW2-2015
TCTCCTGCAATACTGTCTTACATGATAGCACACACACACACACACACACAACACACACACACACACACACACACACCACACCACACACACACCACCACACACACACACACACAACACACACACACACAACACAGCACCACACACCACACACACACACACACACCACACACACACACACCACACACACACACCACACACACCACACAACACATAGACTTAGTCAGGCTAATACAGTATGGAAATGTTTATCTATCCGATGGGGCACAGTAGGGGTCTCCCTCCTTAAGGACAGAGCCAGACAGAACAACCGGACCGCCAACACTACTGTTACCCCGTCCACGCATGGCCTTCACTTAGGACGCCTCACAAATGGCACCCTATTCCTTTATAGTGCACTACTTCTGACCAGAGCCCTATGGACCCTGGTCAAAAAGTAGTGCACTATAAACAGAATAGGGTGCCATTTGGGAGGCATCCTAACAGAGCAGCAAAGCCAACCTGCTGCACAAACCAGGGAGGGAGAGCAGCAAGGCCGCACCAGCATTGGAAGTATTTCAGCAAACTGTTTCTGTATGTCAGGGTGTATTAGCCAGTTTTAACATTACAGAGTGGTGACATTAACATTACAGACTGGTCACATTACAGATGGTGACAAACATTACAGAGTGGTGACATTAACATTACAGAGTGGTGGACATACAGAGGTGGTGACTTACAGAGTGTACATTAACATACAGACTGTGACATTATAGTTGCCATTGCCATTACAGAGAGGTGACATTAACATTACAGAGTGGTCCATAACAGAGTGGTCACATTACAGAGGGTCACATTACAAAGTGGTCACATTACAGAGTGGTGACATAACAGAGTGGTGACATTGCCATTACAGAGAGAGATGACAATTAACATTACAGATGTGGTCACATTACAGAGTGGTCACATTCAGATGGTCACATTACAGAGTGGTCACATTACAGCAAGTGTGTGGACATAACATTACAGAAGTAGGTGACATTACAAGAGTGTGACAATTCACATTAACAGACGTGGTCATACATTACAGATCGTGCCATTGCCATTACAGAGAGGTGACATTAACAATTACAGGAGTGTCACATTACCATTACAGGACGGTCACATTACAGAAGGTCACATGAAACAGAGTGGTCACATTACAAAGCTGGTGACATTAACATTACAGAGTGTCGGTACATACAGAATGCCATACAGAGTCCGATGCACCATTACAGTAAGTGGTCACATTCAGACACATTACAGAGGTGGTGATCATCTACAGTTAAATGGTCACTTTACAGAGTGTGACATTAAACATTACAGCAGTGTGACATTACATTACGAGAGGGGACAAACATAGAAGTCCATTAGCATTACGAGTGGTCACATAGCATTACGAGAATTAATTCATGGTGACATTAACATTACGAGAGGTTACACATTAACATTACAAAGGCACATTACACATTGGAGGTACGATCTACATAGTGGCTCATAGAAGTGTCACATTACCATTAGATCACATTCAGAGTAGTGACATTAACATTACGAGAGTATCCTAAAGGCCATTCAGATGTACATTAACATTACCAGAATAAGGTCACATTAACATTACCAGAGAGTCACCATTAACATTACAGGAGAGTGCACAATTAGCATTACAGAGTGGTCACCATTAGCATTACGATGGTACATTAGCATTACAGAGAGTGTCAAACATACAACTAGTGTCGACATAACATTACAGATGGTCACATTACCATTACCATAGTGGTGACAGACATTAGACATCACATACCATGGAGGTAAACAGAGGTGACAGTTAACATTTACAGAGAGGTACATACATTAGTCGGACATTAGCATAGTGTCACAATTAAACATTACAAGATGTCGACATTAAACAACCAGAAAGTGGTCACATTACAATTACAGAGTTGGGTCGACCATTAACATTACAGATGTGGTACAATTAAGATTACAAGTGGGCTTAATCACATAGGGACATTACAGAGGTCACATTAACATACATCAGTGTGACATTAACATTACAGAGTGGTACATTAACATTACAGATGGTCACATTAACATTACAGAATGTCACATTAACATTACAAGATAGGCACATTACCATTACATAGTGTGACATATAACATACAGAGAGTTCACATACCATTACGGAGAAGTTTGATTGCGTCATCTGTGGACCGTATTGGCGGTAAGCAAATTGGAGTGGGTCTGGGTGTCAGTTAGGGTGGAGGTGATAGTGTTCTTCGACTAGCGATTCTCTCAGTACATCTACAAGGTCATTATAGCTCATTCTTGACCTTAGCTTTCTTTTGGAACAGGAACATGTGGCCCTCTTGAAGCATGTCGTGAACAGGATGAATTGAATATGTCCGTAAATATGATTCACTGAAAGCTGACTTCAGTTGAAGTCACAATGCCTTGGGGCTTCAGGAAATGTGAAAGGGGAGACCTTAGAATTGGACGGGAGGGAGACTGCACACACACACACACCATGTGGTTTCTCTGAAAGGGTGGGTGGACAGGAGCGAGAGAGAGGGGTTTTCTGGTTCTGCAGCCTAGATCCCAGATCCCATCCTGTGCTCCAAGCCAGGAGGGTATCACCGGGAATGTCACTGGAGCAKCAACTGAATCCCAAACTACAGGTGTGGGTCCCAAATGGCACCCTATTCCCTTTATAGTGCACTACTTTTGACCAGAGCTCTATGGGCCCTTGTCAAAAGTAGTGCACTATAAAGGGAATATGGTGCCATTTGGTATGCAGCCCAAAAAGTGGAGTCCTGGTTTATAATGAGCTCCCATGGGAAGGTCAGGGCCTGGCTGTGTTCATACTGCATAGTTTCCAGTCTGTCTCCTACAGCACTCATGGCCGAGCCTCGCAGTACACTGCCACTGCATACTCCTGTTACCACAGTCTCTGTGTGGAGCCTCTAATTCTCCTAAAACACACAATACTCCACTGCTGCTTTCAAAGCCATTTTCCTGGGGCTTGGTTGCCTCACCTGGCGGGTGAAGTGTTTGGTTTAGTTCCAGCAGGATATTATAGGTACATCCCAAATGGCACGCTTTTCCCTTTATAGAGCACTACTTTTGGCCATGMCCCACATAGGGAATAGGGTGCCATTGGGACCCTYCCTCTGCCTCACCCAGTGACAAGCCAGTTGTTATTTCCAGTTCAGAGGGACTTGGTCCAGTTGATCCTGTCTGCAGTACTGTAGTATGCTGACTGCTGAGTTCTGCTGTGTATAGTGGTTCACGTCAGACAGATGGTGTGCCGCATGCCCACCCAGGTAGCTCTTGAAAGGCATGCTGTGGTAACTTCATCTTGTTTTCACTCTAACTCACATTTCCCTGGATGTGGACTGTTTTGTGTACAGGGAGACAGCAAGGGGGTTGGGGGAGGTAGTACACATATTTAGAATTTTATTTAACCTTTATTTGACTAGGCAAGTCAATTAAGAACAAATTATATATTTGCACCAGCCAAACCCCCTACGATGCTGAGCCAATTGTGCGCCGCCCTATGAGACTCCCAATCACGGCCGGTTGTGATACAGTGGGATTCGAACCAGGGTGTCTGTAGTGACACCTCTAGCACTGGGGTTGGTAATCCACATAAAGGCAGTTGGGGTGGTAGTCCACATAAAGGCAGTTGGGGGTGGTATGTCCACATAAGGCAGTGCAGTTGGGGGTGGTATTCACATAAAGGCAGTTGGGGGTGGTAGTCCACATAAAGGCAGTTTTGGGGGTGGTAATTCACAAAAACCCAGCAGCGTTGCAGTTCTTGACACACTCAAACCGGTGCGCCTGGCACCTACTACCATACCCCATTCAAAGGCACTCAAATATTTTGTCTRGCCCATTCACCCTCTAAATGGCAGACATACACTGAGTGTACAAAACATRAGGAACACTCTTTCCTGCTCTTTCCATAATGTAGACTGACCAGGTGAATCCAGGTGAAAKGTWGTGCACTATATAGGTAATAGGGTGTTAATTGGGAGGCAGCCCTTAGGTTCTGTTCTCCAGTCACTGGAGTCCAAGGGAAGGTGGTACACGTTATTCAGCCTTCTGACTCCTGTCTGAGCCTGCACTCCCGAGATGACACGAGCTGCTCTCTCAGGAACCAATTCATGTGAAGTCAGCTGAAATTTAGCAATTCAATACCACCCACTGTCTCAACCTACATGCCACAGCTCTCCTCTGTGCTCCTCCAGCCAGGTTTAGGACTTGACTTCCACCAATGTCTACTTGACTTCCACCATGGCATACTTCCCTTCCACCACCATCTTCTTGACTTCCACCATAGCCTACCTGACTTCCACCACAACCTACTTGGCTTCCACCAAGGCCTCTGTGTGAAGTCAGTTCATTAGATATAACTCTGCCCCCGCAGCTGCAGAACGAACGAAGCTCAGAGAACCACACGTTGATGGTAGCGCGCTATCCTATCCTCCAATCACAAAATTACTTTCCCCCTGGAAAATGTACAAATAAGAACTACCAATTCATTTATCAATGGCAG
Organism: Salvelinus sp. IW2-2015; assembly: GCF_002910315.2. Classification (NCBI taxonomy): domain Eukaryota; kingdom Metazoa; phylum Chordata; class Actinopteri; order Salmoniformes; family Salmonidae; genus Salvelinus; species Salvelinus sp. IW2-2015. The sequence continues at coordinate 24,180,430 of NC_036843.1, forward strand.
TCCAGAATGACTGAAACTTGACCTAGAATCTTGAACTCGAATACAGAATCCAAACTCCATGTAGTACTGTGAGTGGTTTTAATGGTGTTCCAAGGTTTGTTTGGTCCTGAGAGATTGCAGGTGCTGTGAGTGGTTTTAATGGTGTTCCAAGGTTTGTTTGGTCCTGAGAGATTGCAGGTGCTGTGAGTGGTTTAAATGGTGTTCCAAGGTTTGTTTGGTCCTGAGAGATTTCAGGTGCTGTGAGTGGTTTTAATGGTGTTCCAAGGTTTGTTTGGTCCTGAGAGATTTC
>NC_036843.1:24182562-24195718 GCF_002910315.2 Salvelinus sp. IW2-2015
CTGAACCCAATTCAACCCCGCCTGGCTGCTGACCTATATATTCTGACTGCTAATATGTTCTTTTATTGTGTTACTATTTTCTTTTCATTTATTTGTTACTTTTCTTACTTGTTAACTGCATTGTTGGGTACGGGCTRYTTAAGTARGCATTTCACGGTAAAGTCTACACTGGTTGTATTCGGTACATGTGGCAAATAAAATAACATTTGATTTGATTTGCTACTATCGCTCACAGCACAAYGCCAGGACAAWGTTTTCAACCTCTAGTGTGATTTCAGTAAGCCACGGGGCTGCTGCAGACTAGTTTATTGAATGTCTTCCATACAGTACGTAGACACATTTTGGCCGCTGATCATAGTATCTGAACTAATCATACTTGGAGAAAGATGTTTCACACTTTATTTTGATATCAAGTTGATTTTATCGCCCCTCATGTCAGATAGTCTCTCACTTTTGTGTTTTTGTGATTCATGTGCTAAATGAAGAGGAAAACAACTTGACCAGTAAAACAGGCAGTCGGCAACTGCACGGCGTATTAGCAGTGGGTTGCTGTACTCTCGATGCTGCCTAGCAGTCGACTGTTTCCTGGGTAGGATTTCAGCATATGGCGGTCGATCCGGAGCCAATCACACCACTTTTCTCAGAAGAGCTGTAAGAATTTACCACAGCTCATCTTTCAGTTCATTTTACAAGGATAGTGCATTTCATGCCATTTCTATTCTCCAATGAGTTCTCCATTTGGAATGGGCAAAGTACTGTACATCAGTTTGGCCCACTGCAGCAGCTCAAATTTCTTAGCCWTACTAATTTACTTTCCATTGCCAGCCAACTTTCCAATGCAGGACTTACTTCAATAGAGAGAGAATGCTTATCATAGTCCCATTACTGCAATAATACTACAATGATTCCCTTTGCCTGTATGTTGAACCGCAGTAACGTTGAGATGTGTGCTAGAGCCTGGCTGTATGTTCAGACAGCACCCTCTGCCTGTTGTACAGCACCTCTCAGTAAGACCCTGAGACGGCCAGACCTGGCTCAACAGAGCTCTGGAACAGTTTCCACGGTTTCCATCCTTCACTTCCTGCTGTTAGTTCATTTTGTTTGTTTGCTTGTTTGTGTGTCTTTTGGGGATACACAGACTGATTGAATTTGTGCCTGTATAGACCTAACCGTAAATTACCATAAAATACTGGCAGGGCGTCTGAGAATGYGGAGCATGCACTCCCCCTAGCTCCCTGTTGATTTATACTGTAGGGGTTGGCAGRTAGCTAGCTTTGTGCTAGCTTTGTGTTAGCTCTGTGCTAGCTTTGGGTTAGCTTWGTGCTAGCTTTGTGTTAGCTCTGTGTTAGGTCTGTGCTAGCTTTGTGTTGGGTCTGTGCTCTGATTTTTGTAGCTCTGTGCAAGCTTTCCGTTAGCTCTATGCTAGCTCTGAACTGGCTGAGGCAACATGGACTATAATGGCTTCAGTGATCAGTAGGAGAACTGCTGATTGACTAAATCTAATGAAGAGGTCCCAGTGAATTTATGGCACTGGAGCAGAACATTTAAAGGGGATTTATTGGTCCAAGTATAAAGCTGTCTCATTACCAAGGAGAGATTCTAAATTCAAACCCAATCGGAGAAGGAGACGAGGGAGAGAAAGAGGGATAGCAGACATGCAGCAAAAGGAAATCTGTCCTCTCTCAAATGTAGACTAACTCATTGGGCCCAGTGAGGAAAAACCTCACACACATCATCTAGAGTAAAGAAGAGCCCAAGTGGAAGGCAGTCTTGTATTGCTCTCAGCCAGCCTTCACTCCCAGATAGCCTAGTATAAGAAACTTCAGCTCTGTAACTGTAAAAAACCCTGGCTTAAGCACTTCTGGCAAAGCCTCCGGTATGGGCCGGGACATTGCAGAGGCGTGAGTGCAGTGTGCAATGCAGGCTAATGAAGAGCAGAATCAGATAAAAGACTGTTACAAGTTGTATTGTAATGGATAACGATTTGGCCAGAGACCCAAAAAGCCTTCTAAAATAAATGTTGCTTACTGACAGACAGTTTGAAAGTTTGGCTGACCCAGTTTTTGGTGAAATGTGAAATGTAAATTAATCCAAGCAGCCAAAGAGGGGTTGACTGGAGGTGGAGGGGACGAAGATTTTGTGGGAGGATTGGTTGAGGGGGGGGGGGGCTCTGCGCCGTAAGAGTGGACTTTTAAAGTCAGGCCCTCACGTTTTTTGTCGTCACCTTAACCCTGGAATGGATCTTACCTCTTCTCTGGTGTAGAGAGCAACTCTGGACATTCCTGGGGCTTTTGAGTGTAATGCTGCGGTTAAGGAGGGTGAGAAGCCTGAAAACTAGGCTTCCTCCAGACCTCAGTGGCTAGACTCCCCTGCCTCTGTTCTTCTCTCTCTCTCAAGGCCAGCTGTGGTTCTCAGGACCAACCCAACTTTCTCCTTTCTCTCTCTCTCTCTCTCTCTCTCTCTCCTCTCTCTCTCTCTCTCTCTCTCTCTCTCTCTCTCCTCTCTCTCTCTCTCTCTCTCTCTCTCTCGTCACAGGACCAACCCAAGTGTCTCTCTCTCTCTCTCCTCTGTCTCCTTTTCTTATACCCTTATCATACTATTGTGCCGACCCAAACCGTACTGGAGGGCTTATTCACTATTGTGCCGACCCAAACCGTACTGGATGGCTTATTCACTATTGTGCCGACCCAAACCGTACTGGACGGCTTATTCACTATTGTGCCGACCCAAACCGTACTGGATGGCTTATTCACTATTTGTGCCGACCAAACCGTACTGGAGGGCTTATCACTACTGTGCCGACCCAAACCGTACGGAGGGCTTATTCACATTGTGCCGACCCAAACCGTACTGGATGCTTATTCACTATTGTCCGACCCCAAACCGTAACAGGATTGGCTTATTCACTATTGTTGCCGACCCAACCGTACTGCATGGCTTTATTCACTATTGTGCCGACCCAAACCGTACTGGATGGCTTATTTCACTATTGTGCCGACCCAAACCGTACTGCATGGCTTATCACTATTGTGCCGACCCAAACCGTACTGGATGGCTTATCACTATGTGCGACCAACCGTACTGGCATGGCTATTCACTATTGTGCCGACCAAAACCGACTGGATGGCTTATTCACTATTTGTGCCGACCCAAACCGTACTGGATGGCTTAATCACTATTGTGCCGACCCAAACCGTACTGGATGGCTTATTCACTATTGGTGCCGACCCAAACCTACTGGAGGGCTTATTCACTATTGTGCCGACCCAACCGTACTGGACGGCTATATCACTATTGTGCCGACCCAAACCGTACTGGACGGCTTATCACTATTGTGCCGACCCAAACCGTACTGGAGGCTTATTCACTATTGTGCCGACCCAAACCGTACTGGAGCTTATTCACTATTGTGCCGACCCAAACCGTACTGGAGGGCTTATCACATTGTGCCGACCCAAACCGTACTGGACGCTTATTCACTATTGTGCCGACCCAAACCGTACTGCATGGCTTATCACTATTGTGCCGACCCAAAACCGTACTGCATGCTTATTCACTATTGTGCCGACCCAAACCGTACTGCATGGCTTATTTTATTTCCGTTTCTAGCACGGTTCCAGCAACAAAGGTTAAAGTGTAACCAGGCTAGTGCAGTATAGCTCGACTTGGCTCGGCTTAGTAGTCTCTTTTCCCCCGTCTGGCTCTGTGCTTCCCCTACAGGTCAATGCACCTCAAGCACCGGCAGTCACAGCCTCTGAGAGAGACTAAGTTGATTGAAAGATCTATAGTGAGAGACTGAAGACCAGATGCCAGGGCTCATTGAACACTTCCAAAAAACTATTCTGTTCCATCCCGGGTACACACAATGTAAACATCTTTTCTCTCTCTCTCTCTTCTTCCCAACGCCTTCCATCCATTTAAATTCTAATCACAGCTCTTTGAAGGCATGCTGTTGTCTGCCAGCCTCTCATTACTTGATAATCCACATGCAGGGAGGGCAGGCCGGGGGGCCGAACTGAACTGAGCTATGTTATTGTTGTCCTTTGTGTGAGGCGCTGCAGAACTATAGACCTGCTCTTGATTACTAGCGATGAAGGCCCACATTTCTGGCATGACATCAGTGTCTGAGGCAGGCAGGCAGAAGGAAGAGCCCTGGTCTGTACAGGCTCAGGCCTCACATGCTCTCTAATTACTCTCTCCTGGAGTTATTGATGGGTGTCTGCTTCAGTATTACAGAACAAAGACCAGACTCTGGATCAGGGTTCACCTTCTATAGCTCCACTCTGCTCCTTATAACAGGATCAGGAGGTTCACCTCTATAGCTCCACTCTGCTCCACATAACAGGATCAGGAGGTTCACACTCTATAGCTCCACTCTTGCTCCTCATAACAGGATCAGGAGGTTCACCTCTATAGCTCCACTCTGCTCCTTATAACAGGATCAGGAGGTTCACCTCTATAGCTCCACTCTGCTCCTCATAACAGGATCAGGAGGTTCACCTCTATAGCTCCACTCTGCTCCTCATACAGGATCAGGAAGTTCACCTCTATAGCTCCACTCTGCTCCTCATGCCTGGATCAGGGAGGTTCACCTCTATAGCTCCACTCTGCTCCTCATGACAGGGTCAGGAGGTTCACCTCTATAGCCTCCACTCTGCTCTCCTCATGCCTGGATCAGGAGGTTCACCTCTATAGCTCCGCTCTGCTCCTCATGCCTGGATCAGGAGGTTCACCTCTATAAGCTCCGCCTCTGCTCCTCATGCCTGGAAGCAGAGGTTCACCTCTATAGCTCCGCTCTGCTCCTCATGCCTGGATCAGGAGGTTCACCTCTATAGCTCCGCTCTGCCTCATGCCTGGATCAGGAGGTTCACCTCTATAGCTCCACTCTGCTCCTCATGCCTGGATCAGGAGGTTCACCTCTATAGCTCCACTCTGCTCCTCATGACAGGATCAGGAGGTTCACCTCTATAGCTCCACTCTGCTCTTCATAACAGGATCAGGAGGTTCACCTCTATAGCTCCACTCTGCTCCTCATAACAGGATCAGGAGGTTCACCTCTATAGCTCCCTCTGCTCCTCAAACAGGATCAGGAGGTTCACCTCTATAGCTCCACTCTGCTCCTCATGCCTGGATCAGGAGGTTCACCTCTATAGCTCCACTCTGCTCCTCATGACAGGATCAGGAGGTTCACCTCTATAGCTCCACTCTGCTCCTCATGACAGGATCAGGAGTTCACCTCTATAGCTCCACTCTGCTCCTCATGCCTGGATCAGGAGTTCACCTCTATAGCTCCACTCTGCTCCTCATGCCTGGATCAGGAGGTTCACCTCTATAGCTCCGCTCTGCTCCTCATGCCTGGATCAGGGGGTTCACCTCTATAGCTCCGCTCTGCTCCTCATAACGGGATCAGGAGGTTCACCTCTATTAGCTCCACTCTGCTCCTCATGCCGGTAACGATCACACGTTCAGTACAATACGCAAGGCCAATGTTTGTTGAATTGCTCAGCAGGACATAACGTTATGGAACGTTCTGATAGAAATACATTATATAGAACATGCCTTTCTAACATGTAGAATAAGGTTATCAGGTCCGCTCTATTCTTTGACATTTCTATCTGCAATGTTCCACGTTTGCTTTTTAAGTTGCGTGGGAGTTGACCTGGAATGGGAAGTGGGCCATTATGAAATGATTATGATCACAACAACAATAGCCACCACAGCTGCAATATGCAAGCAACTTTTTTTGTGGTATCCAAATDGTTTTTTCCAGACCTGTTTCATGGGTAATTGATTCACAATGATGTGKAAATAATTWGTCAGTTGCTGGGACTTCTCAGAAGTTATCAGGTGATTGCTGATTTGATGTTTCCTAAAACCATTTCCCAGCAGTCTCTTACTGTAGCTGCTACACCTAGTACAGTCCTTTACATTGTTTTCTCCAGGAATCTTTCAGCTTTTCTACTGATTGTTGCTACTCTGAAACATCAATAAGGTGTGTACTGTCATTAAAGACAACAGTCATGTTCTGTATCCACAGGCGTAAAGAGCCTCATTAGAGACCAGTCACTTCTCACCTCGCTGTCGTTAATGGACATTCCTGGGAATGTCCTGGTAGTTCAGTCGATGGGTACTGTGTTCTGGTCTGCACAAGTGTGCTGCACAGATAAGACATTTAGAATAACATTGTGGGTCAAAGGTCAGCCCCCAACTTAAAATACCCATGTGGCCTAAGAGGTACCAAGCTAAGGTCATGACCGTTATCAATCATTTGAAGTCACCGTGTGGTTGTCTTCACAGGCTTTAGAGCTCTTATGTTTGCTTTGCAGTGGGACACGTTACGTTCATCGGAGGGATTGGTGGTTAGAACTGGAAGACGGATGGAACCAGTTTCCTCGTTGAGAACACAACCATGCAACATATGTAACCTGACACCAAATTCTTGGTATGGAGAGAGAGAAATCAAAGTTTGACATGTTTCGCATCGTTGGGCGGCTCGTTCATTCTCACTTTATAATCCACTTCTCACAAGCCGCACAGATCCCTTGTGACAACACATACTGTAGGAATTCGTTACAAAGTCACGCTGGTTGAACAGCTGTATATTAACTCATTACTCTAGTCACTCCTCTGTCAGCACCACTGTCATAGCAGAGAGGGGGAGTGGCAGGAGAGGACGGGCAGGCCYTCGCTTCAGTCTCCTCTGACCCAGGAGGGTTAATCATGTTTTAGTAAGCACACTCTGATGTGGTCTGCTTTGATACGGCAGGCACTCTGTCTGTCTGTCTCACCTTCTGTCCTCTGTCTCTCTGTCTCTCTGTCTGTCTGTCTCTTGTCCTGTCTGTCCTGTCTGTCTGTCTGCTGTCTGTCTGTCTGTCTGTCTGTCTGTCTGTCTGTCTGTCTGTCTGTCTGTCTGTCTGTCTGTCTGTCTGTCCCTGTCTGTCTGTCCTGTCTGTCTGTCTGTCTTTCTGTTGACGTCTTTCTGGCTGCTGGCTGGCTGGCTGGCTGGCTGGCTGGCGCTGGTGGCTGGCTGCTGGCTGACATTGCTCACTCCTCTGGCTTTGACACTCTTCTGAAAATACAACCCTCTTCTACACACACACACACCACACACACACACACTTTCTATCGTTCCAGTGAAGAGAGAGGTGGAGTGTGGTGGATGATTTCTATCCTGAATGTTCTGAGTAAATAGGCCTGATTGGTAAGAAGCAGCAACAGTGGATGGACAGACGACAGACAGAGACTGCGTGTGAAATGGCACCTATTCCTACCTACCGCACTACTAGGCCCAAAGGGCTCTAGTCAAGAGTAGTGCACTATGCAGGGGATAGGGTGCCATTTGGGACATAGCCAACGACAACCAGTACAGCTGCACCTGGGAATGCTTGGACCCAAACAGTAGCAGGCGCAGCACATTCATCATGTGTCCTACCCCACGCATGGGATGGGATAGACAGACGGGAAACATACAACAGTAGCCGCTGGTCTGGTCTCCAGACCTCTCCTTGTAGTCCACTGAAAACAGTTCACGTTTTGACTCCTCAAATGACAAACCTGGCCCAGCACCTGTGCTCTGAGGCGACCTGGGTTCAAATAGTCTTTTTTCTCTTCTGATACTCTGCTCCAGTGACATAGAGTATGGATAAGTACTTGCGGATGAATATGAAAATCTGGTATTCCAAAATGATTTGACATTGATCAGAAGAAATGTTGTCCTGAAACACACATGCATGGACAAGTATTCTTCCTCATTGAACTTCTTCTTTCATGGCTTTCCAAGCTGTTCTCTCGCTCGTCAGCAACCAGACTCACACAGACTGCCAGACAGACACAACTAGTCCTGCCTTAGATGCATGATGTATGTTTATACGGGTGTTTTCACCCCTGTTTATCTTCTATCTAACATACAGTCAGAGAGAGCACTGGTGCTCTGCCAGTAGAGTTGGTGTAAAGTGGTGCTGGTCCCGGTGGTCGTTAGTGTGTAAAGTGTATCGGTCCCGGTGGTGTGTAGTGGGTTAAAGTGGTGTAAAGTGGTGCTGGTCCCGGTGGTCGTAGTGGTGTAAAAGTGTTTGGTCCGGTGGTCTGTATGTGGTGTAAAGTGGTACTGTCTCCGCGTGGTGTAAAGTGGTGCTGGTCCCGGTGGCGTCTAGTGGGGTGTAAAGTGGTGCTGGTCCCGGTGGTTCGTTAGTGGTGTAAAGTGGTGCTGGTCCTGGTGTTTGTTAGTGGTCTTAAAGTGGTACTGGTCCCGGTGGTTGTAGTGGTGTAAAGTGTGCTGGTCCCGGGGTCTGTAGTGGTGTAAAGTGGTGCTTGGTCCGGCTGGTCGTTAGTGGTGTAAAGTGGTGCTGGTCCTGGTGTTCTGTAGTGGGTCTAAAGTGGTATCGGTCCCGGTGGTATCGTAATGGTGTAAAGTGTGCTGGCCGGGGTCCTGTAGTGGTGTAAAGTGGTATGGTCCGGTGGTCTGTAATGGTGTAAAGTGGTGCTGGTCCGGGGTCTGTAGTGGTGTAAGTGGTCTGGTCCCGTTGTGGTCTGTGTGGTGTACAAGGTGTGGCTTGGTCCCGGTGTTTCTTTAGTGGTGTAAAGTTGTGCTGTCCCTGGTGGTCTGTATGGTCGGTCGAAAATGGTGCTGGTCCTGGTGGTCTGGTAAGGGGTGGTGTAAGGTAGTGGCTGGTCCCGGTTGGTCTGTAGTGGTGTAGAAGTGGTGCTGGTCCGGGGGTCGTAGTGTGTAAAGTGGTGCTAGTCCCAGTGGTCTATGGTGGTGTAAAGTGGTGCTGAAACTTAAAGGAACGCAACATCGACATAGTGCCCATAGATCTACTGGCTTCTTAGACTCATTTCTATGTGAATTTGTCCGGGTCGCCCAAAAAAGTGACATATTGCAGCTTGAACTTAAGTCAAATATTAACTCACAGACCATTTCTCTCTTAGCCCATAACAAACCACCCCCTAAGAAAAGGAAGCTTTTGGTGCTTTTGCCTCATCCGATCCTATCCACGGCCTATTGTTACCTCTCTTTCTCATATCTCTCCCCTTTTCTGTTCCTCCTCAACGACGGAGCCCAGGGTGCATTTTTAGTGCCTACCCATAGAGGTCCCTCAGCTCTGTTATGACCCTTTTTATGTATCCTGTTACAAATGGAAGTCGTGTCAGGGTCCGGTGAGCAAGCGCTGCTCAAATATTTCCCTTTCAGTTGTGACAGTCTGACATATTGAGGGGATGACTGGACTGACAGACACTTCTTTCCGCTGAATTGGTGTTTTGTTTTGAGGCCCATGTCTGTATGAAGACTCTGGGCCTGCTTGGTTGATTTTACTGCCAAGTGGGGTAAGAGTAATGTCTCTGTCCCTGACACTCTCGTCACACCAACGCAAATGTGTGGTGTGTGTGTGTGTGTGTGTTGTGTGTGGTGTGTGTGTTGTGTGTGTGTGTGGTGTGTGTTGTGTGGTGTGTGTTGTGTGTGCGTCGTGCGTGCGTGCGTGCGTGCGTGCGTGCGTGCGTGCGTGCGTGCGTGGTGCGTGACGTGCCGTGCGTGCGGCGTGCGTGCGTGCGTGTCGTGCGTGCGTGCGTGCGTGCGTGTGCTGCGTGCGTGCAAAAGTCACTCTCAACAATAACACAGGACATCATTATTATAAGGTGTATTTTGATGATGTGATGATGATGGTGTACTACACTGGTACAACCGGTCATTATGTGGTGGAAGCCTGTCAATCTGTCCCACAGATAACAATCTTATCCAAGCATGACTGGAATGTGTCTTATCAAAGCATGCTCTAATGTATCTTATCAAGCAAATGACTGGAATGTGCTTATCAGCATGGCTCTAATGTATCTTATCCAAGCATGACTGGAATGTATCTTATCTAGCTTACTGGAATGTGCTTATCCAGCATGACTGGAATGTTGCGTCTTTGAATCCAAGCATGACTGGAATGTGCTTATCCAAACATGGCTGGAATGTGTCTTATCTAAGCAATGGACTGGAATGTATCTTATCCAAGCATGACTGGAATGTGTCTTATCCAAACATGGCTGGAATGTGTCTTATCCAGCATGATTGGAATGTGTCTTATCTAAGCATGACTGGAATGTATCTTAATCCAACATGCTGGAATGTGTCTTATCAAGCAATGACTGGAATGTGTCAAACAGCATGGGCTGGAATGTATCTTATCAAAGCATGGCTCTAATGTATTTATCCAAACATGACCTGCATGTGTCTTATCCAAGCATGACTGGAATGTGATCTTTATCCAAACATGCACTGCATGTGTCTTATCCAAGCATAACTGGAAATGTGTCTTTATCCAACATGGCGTTAAATGTGTATTAATCCAAGCAAGGCTGGATGTGTCTTTATCCAAGCATGGGCTAGAATATATCTTATCGAAGCATGACTGGAATGTGTCTTATCAAGCATGGCTTAGACTATAGCTTAATCGAAGCATGACTGGAATGTGTCTTATCCAGAGGCTGTACTGTATCTTATCCAAACATGACTGGAATGTGGTCTTATCCAAGCATGGGTTAAATGTTATTCCGAAGCATGACTGGAATGTGTCTTATCAAGCATGGCTAGAATATATCTTATCAAAGCATGACTGGAATGTATCTATCTCATATGGCTGGAATGTTCTTATCCAAGCATGGCTAGAATGCATCTTATCCAAGCATGGCTAGAATGTATCTTATCCAAGCTTGGCTAGAATGCATTTATCCAAGCATGGCTAGAATGCATCTTATCCAAGCAGGCTAGAAGCATCTTATCCAAGCATGTAGAATGTATCTTATCCAAGCATGGCTCATGCATCTTATCAAGCATGGATAGAATGTATCTTATCCAAGCAATTGACTGGAATGTGTCTATCCAAATGCTAGATGCATCTATCCAAGCATGACTAGAATGTGTCTTATGCCAAGCATGGCTAGAATATATCTATCGAAGCATGACTGGAATGTGTCTTATCCAAGAATGGCTGGAATGTATCTACTCAACATGACTGAATGTGTCTTATCCAAGCATGGGTTAAATGTGTATTCTCAGGCAGACTGAAGTGTCTTACAAGCATGCTTAGAATATATCTTATCAAAGCATGATGGAATGTATCTTATCCACATGCTGGAATGTGCTTATCCAAGCATGGCTAGAATGCATCTTATCCAAGCATGGCTAGAAATGTATCTTATCCAAGCATGGCTAGAATGCATCTATCCAAGCATGGCTAGAATGCATCTTATCCAAGCATGGTAGAATGCATGCTTATCCAAGCATGGTATCTTAAGATCTAAATGCATCTTATCCAAGCATGGTTAGAATGTATCTTATCCAAGCATGACTGGAATGTGTCTTATCCAAGCATGGTAGAATGCATCTTATCCAAGCATGCTAGAAGTATCTTATCCAAGCATGGCTAGAATGCATCTTATCCAAGCATGCTTAGAATGCATCTTATCCAAGCATGGTTAGACATGTATCTTATCCAAATATGACTGGAATTGTCTTATCCAAGCATGGCTGGAATGCATCTTATCCAAGCATGGATAGAATGTTCTTTCCAAGCATGACTGGAATGGGTCTTATCCAAAGCATGGCTAGAATGTATTCTTATCTCAAGATGACTGAATGTGTCTTATTCAAGCATGGCTGGATGTCTCTATCAAGCAGATCTGAATGGGTCTTATCAAGCATGGCTAGAATGGTATCTTATCCAAGCATGACTGGAATGTGTCTATTCAAGCATGGCTGGAATTGTCTCTTATCCAAGCATGACTGGATGTGTCTTATCCAAGCATGGCTGGAAAGTTTATCCAAGCATGACTGGAATGTGCCTTATCCAAGCATGGCTAGAATGTGCCTTATCCAAGCATGGCTGGAATGTGTCTCATCCAAGCATGACTGTAATGTGCCTTATCTCAAGCATGGCTAAGATGGATGGATGCCTTATCAAGCAGGCTGGAAGTAGAGGCCTTATCGCCAGATGGCTGGAATGTGTCTTATCCAAGCATGGCTGGAATGTGTCTTATCCAAGCATGGCTGGAATGTGTTCCATTCTCCTAATATTCAGTGTTTGTGTGCATGTTGTGTCCATCAACACGTCGTTGTTTCCACAGTCAGTTGGGCTCTGCTAATTATAGTAACGCTTAGCAACCACCTATAGGTACAGAACCCTCCATCACACAGACAGTTAGACATGGCAGATGAGAACAACCCAGTCAAAGACAGAACACACTTGTTCAGTATATCTCTCTGTTGTTATCTGGCTTTGGTTCAACTGTAGATCATGTCTGTCATTATTTGGAATATCATTATTCTGACTTCATAGCAAATTCATTTCATTTCAAATTCATTTCATCTGAAATGAATGGATATCTTCACTTTGTGTTCATATCAGTTGTTGTTGAACTTTCTGCTCATACAGTGTTGGTAACTTTGCATGAATGGGGGAATCTGTCTGTCTCCTCATAGTGTATGTCTGCAGTGCAKCTGGAGCTAGGTCAGAGGCACTCCAACATTAGTGACAATCTGGTTAGCGTTATCTACATGTCAAGGAAAGGAAAGATCCCTTGTCTGCCACTATTGATGTTCTGTAGTTCCGTCTCTCCCTCCCTCACTTTTCATCCCTCTCTCATTTCACTCATATGACTTGGTTTGGATTTGGTATTATGGGAAGTGGGGATTTTTCTTAACGTCTGGTCCAGTGTTGTGTTTCTATGGTGATGTCCTTGCTGTCTCTCTCCTAAAGAGTTAGCTATCTCTTCCTAACTGGTCCAACATACTGTTGCTCACATGAGTCACTCTCTTTAGAGGCTTATAGAATTCTAAAGAGTATAGGGGAACATCAGTGAGGAGTTTTTTCCCACTCTTGGGGGTAATGTGCAGGACAGATGGATATGGGTCTGTGCAGTCAGTCTTATGGCAAAAAGAAGAGAATAACATAACTGGAATGGCAGATGTGTGTCTAACCTAGATAGAGGAAGAGGGGGAGGGAGAGCCGCAGCACTGCCTGCCATGGCACAGAGAGAACTAGCCCCATCTYTCATTTGTTCCCTGGTATTTTTATGACAACTCATCAGGTTCATGTTCAACGGGCCCATTCTTGTAACCAAACACAGAGCTGCAGAAACAAGCGTCTCTCTTTCTCTTTCTCTCTATCTCTCTCTC
>NC_036843.1:24195818-24213584 GCF_002910315.2 Salvelinus sp. IW2-2015
CACGGGAGACGGGCCCTCCAGACACCTACCCCCGATGTCACAGGAAGGCCATAAGCTCTCAAGGACATACAACCCACCCAAGCCACTTGCCTGTCTCACCCGCATCATCCAGAGGCGAGGTCAGTACAGGTGCATCAAAGAGGGACCGAAGGACTGAAAGACAGCTTCTATCTCAAGCCATCAGGACTGTTTAAACAGCACCAACTAACATCTTAGCGGCGCTTGCCAATACTGACTCAACCAGCCCACTTTAAAAATGGATTGATGGAACTTATGTAAAAGTACCCATAGCCCTTTAAACAATGCCATAAATATAATGTTACATTTACCCCTCTTACCCATCTCCTTGGGTTAACTGATATATCTCTGCATCTTGCCATCTTTATGATTAATACATGTACCACTAGCACTTTTAAACTTATGCCACTTGATATACGATATGAGTGTAATCGATACATCTGTATATGTAGTCATCGTGCATTTATGTAAAATAAACATTTAAGTAGTTGATTATCCTTCCTTATACCAGCTTACGAGTTTGCAGTTCTTTGGTTTTCTCAAAGTTTAGCTTGGAGTGCGGGGGGTACCACACGGCAGAGGAGTAGTCATCGAGCCTGATTAGCAATTAAAACAGTGATGTGCAGACGGAGAGCCCGACAACGGATGCAGGAGTTGAATGGTTATTGATAACAGTAATAGAAGAGAGGTATACATATGAGATGGGTTAAGCTAGGTATGTAAACTTATATTTAAGTGCGATAAGTTGTTTTTTAAAGTGGCTAGTGGTACATTCTTTACATAATTTCCGATCAATTCCCATTTAAAGTGGCTGTGAGTTGAGTCAGTATTATGTTGGCAGCGGCGCTAAATGTTAGTTGGTGGCTGGTTTAACGTTGATGGCCTTGAAGATAGAAGCTGTTTTCTCATGTCTCTCGGGTCCCTTTGCTTTGATGCACCTGTGTATACTTGACCCTCGCTTCTGGATGATAGCGGGAGTGAACAGGCAGTGGCTTTGGGATGGTGTGGTCCTTGGAATGATCTTTTGGCCTTCGTGACATCAGGTGTGGTTGTAGGTGTCCTGGAGGGCAGGTAGTTTGCCCACCGTGATGCGTTCTGCAGACCTCAACTACCCTCTGGAAGGCCTTACGGCGGTCGTGGGCGGAGCAGTATTTGCCGTACCAGGCGGTTCTGATTACAGACCCGACCAGGGATGCTCTCGATTGTGCATCTCTAAGAAGTTTGTGAGGGCTTTTGGTGAAAGCGAATTTTTCAGCCCTGAGTGAAGAGGCGCATGCTGCGCCTTCTCACGACGCTGTTCGTGTGTGGGTGGACCAATTCAGTTGTCCGTGATGTGAACCGAGAACTTAAAGAACTTTCCACCTTCATCCTAACTAACTGAACCCGTCGATAGTGGGATCAGGGGTGCTCCCTCTGTGTTTTCCTTGAAAAGTCCCAATCATTCTCCTTTGTTTTGTGACGTGAGTGTTGAGGTTATTTTCCTGAACACCACCTCCGAGGGCCCTCACTCTCCCATGTAGCCGTACTCGTCGTTTGTTGGTAATCAGCCTACCACTGTAGTGCTCATCCGCAAACTTGATAGATTGAGTTGGAGGCGTGCATGGCCACGCAGTCGTGGTGAACAGGGAGTACAGAGAGGGCTCAGAACGCACCCTTGGGGCAGTGTTGAGGTCGATATTCAGCGGTGACGGTGAGATGTTGTTACTACCTCGACCACCTGGGGCGGCCCGTCAGGAAGTCCAGGAGCCGCAGTTGCACAGGGCGGTCGAGACCCAGGGGATCTCGAGCTTGATGACGAGTTTGAGACTATGGTGTGAAATGCTGTAAGCTGTAATCGATGAAACAAGCATGCTCACATGGGTATTCCTCTTGTCCAGATGGGTTAGGGCAGTGTGCAGTAGTGGTTTGCGATTGCGTCGTCTGTGGACTACTTGGGTCGTAAAGCAAAATTGGAGTGGGTGTCGTAGGTGTCCAGGTTAGGGTGGAGCGGTGATATGGTCCTTGACTAGTCTCTCAAAGACTTCTGATGACGGAAAGTGAGTGAGCTACGGGGAGCGGTTAAGTCGTTTAGCCTCAGTTACCTTAGCGCTTTCTTGGGCACAGGAACAATGGTATGGCCCTATTCTCTTGAAGCAGGCATGTGGGGGAAACCAGGACGGGATAAGGATTGATTGGTGAATATGTCCGTATAGAACACCACCAGCCAGTCTGGTCTGCGCTATACCCTCTTCACCGAGGGACGCGGCTTGGGAATGCCGTCTGGCCTGCAGCCTTTGCGAGGGCGTTTAACAGCGTTTAAATGTTTTCTCAACCTCGTGGCCTGCAGTGAATGAGAGCCCGCAGGTTTTGTAGGGGGCCGTGTCAGTGGCACTGTCATAGGTGTGTCCTCAAAACGGCCGGCAAAAAAGTTGTGGAGCCTGTCTGGCAGCAAGACATCCTGGTCCGCGACGGGGGCTGGTTTTCTTTTGTAATCCGTGATTGACTGTATAGACTCCTGCACTCCTCTTGTGTCTGAGCTGATTGAATTGCGACTCGATTTTGTCTGCTGTACTGGGACTGTAGCCTGTTTTTGATGGCCTTGCGTGAGATAATAGCTACACTGTATCTGTATTCGGTCATGCTTCGGTCTCACCTTGCCCTGGTTAAAAAGCAGTGTTCGCCGCTTTCAGTTTCACGCGAGATGCTGCCGTCAATCCGACGGTTTCTGGTTTTGGAATGTTTTAATCGTTGTGTGGGTACGACATCGTCATGCACTCCTAATGAAACTCGCCACCGATCGCATATTCGTCAATTTGTTGTTGACCGCAATGCGGAACCAGGTATTTCCAATCCGCGTGATCGAAAGCAGTCTTGAGAGCTTGGAATCAGCATTGGTCGGGACAGCGCATTTGAACACCTGACGCGCGCGAGAGCTTGTATGTTTTAGTTTCTGTTTGTAGCTGGAAATCACAAATGAGATCCTTCGCGATTTCTGAAGTCGCAGTCCGTCCCGCTCGAGTCAGCGATTTTCCGAAACCCGTCGCGGTGGCCGAGAGAAGTGCCAGGGGCCTTTTATACGGTAGCGTCCGGGCGGATGGGTATGAAACAATGTATCTAGGGTGTTCTTGTTCCAGCCCTGGTAGCACAAATCGATATGCTGAGTAGAACTTAGGGATTTTGTTTTTAGGAATTAGCCTTTTGTAAAATCCCCAGCTACGGATTTGGGGAATTGCAGCTAGGGGTGTTTGTGTTTCCAGTTTTTACAAAGAGTCAGATAAAGTTCGTTCAGGCGCCATCGTGTGTCTGCTTGGGGGGGGCAATTATATACGGCTGTGATTATGATTGAAACGAGGAGATTCCTTGGGTTCAGATAAGGCGTGATCAATTTTATTTGGAGTTCTAGATTCAGGTGAACAGTTACTTGAGTTCTTGTTGTTATTGTTCGATCACGACCACGTCTCTAATCATAAGCATACCCCACCCGCTTTCTACAGAAGATGTTTGTTTCTGTCGGCTGCGAATGCATGAAGAAACCAGCTGGCTGCACGGACTCCAGTTAGCGTTCTTTGAGTTAGCCATGTTTTCCGTGAAGCAAGCCGTTTCATCCCTAATGTCTCTATGGAATGCTACCCGTAGGCTCGGATTTTCAACCTTATTCTCAAGAAGACTGGACATTCGGAGTAGTATGATAGGGTGGAGTCGCGATGTCCCGTCTCCGAAGGCTGGCAGGGAGACCGCCTCCGTTTGCCTCCCTTTACGGCGTCGCAGCGCGGTCGCCGGCTGGGATCAGATGTCCATATTGAGGTGGAAGGCAAAACACTGGATCCGTTTCGGGGAATCATATTTCCTGGTAGGAACGATGATGAGTTGACAGTTAATCGTAATCAGGTTGTTCCTCCCGATGTATGTAATGAAACCTTAAGGATTACCTGGGTCCATGTAAGAAAAACCATAAAAAAAACCAAAATATGCATATTTTCAAGGAGACGCGAAGCGAGGCGCGGCCATCTCTTTCCGGCGCCGGATGTCTTCTCTGATCATGTGTTTCTGTTTTTGTGGCATGATGGTGTTGTCTCGATCACAGTGAGTCGTATTCTCATTCTGTGTGCTCGTGGTGTTGATGGATGGGCTAGCATCATGTGTTCTGTGTGTGGTGTGATGAATGGGTAGCATCATGTGTTCTGTGTGTGTAGATGGATGGGGTAGCATCATGTGTTTTGTATTTGGATCGATGAATGGGTAGCATCATGTGTTCTGTGTGTGGATTGATGGATGGGCTAGCATCATGTGTTCTGTGTGTGGTGTGATGGATGGGCTAGCATCATGTGTTCTGTGTGTGGTGTGATGGATGGGGTAGCATCATGTGTTTTGTGTTTGGATCGATGGATGGGCTAGCATCATGTGTTCTGTGTGTGGATTGATGGATGGGGTAGCATCATGTGTTTTGTGTTTGGATCGATGGATGGGCTAGCATCATGTGTTTTGTGTTTGGATTGATGGATGGGCTAGCATCATGTGTTCTGTGTGTGGATTGATGGATGGCGTAGCAGGACTGATGGCTGTAACACAGATAGTCCCCATACCTTTTTACCACAGACTGTTCACCAGGATCTGAGGACAGGACACAGACATTTCAGTGGGAGACTGTTGAGGCTTAGGGTTAGGATAGATCCAGTTACAAGCCTGGATTTATCCTAACCCTATATAGACCTTCTCTGGTTAGGATACTCACGTGACTTCTCCTCCTTAATCAGAACATCCTGGACCTGAAGGTCCTCCTGCTTGTCAGATACACATACTGACAGCACCATGGATTTCTGGTCAGGGCTTTTACGCACTAAAAATATCTGTGGGTACACAAAGTAATGCTTTAAATATCTATTATCATACAACAAATATACATGAGGAAATCTTTCAAAGATGGCTGCCCCTACATGTGTTTTGTAAGTATTTTTGATGAGTATGTGACCAATGAATGAGTGTGTAAACGATTTGTACAGCTACATCACAGCTGTTCGGCTGCAGAACAGTCGACCACAGATACATCATGTGCCTATGTGTTTGTGTAAAGAACATGTTAGTAACTCTCACCCCAGGGATTTCTTTCTTCAGTATGAGTGTGGTCCTCTCCTGGGCCATACCCAGCTGCAACCACACCGGGCAAGTTTTGATCAGTTTTTCCAGGATACTGATGCTAGGTCGTGGGGCTGTGGCTTGGGTTGGAGATGGGGCTGGTGATGAGGCCGAAGCTGGGGCGGGCTTTGGAGCTAGAGGGACTAGTGGGGAGGGTAGAGGGGGGGAGGAGGACTTCATGGATAGAAGTGGGGGTCTGGGGAGAGCTGGAGAGGAGGGTTTGGCTATCGAGTGAGGGTGAGATACGGGGGGTCTCGGCTGGGGTGGACCAGAGAGTTTTCGACGTGCTGAGGGTCTAGGAAGAGGGGGTGAGGAGATCTTTGAGAAAGGAGGAACACGGGGAGACGGAGGTACAGAGGGTTTTGAGAGAGGAGGAATGGGGGGAGTGGACAGAGGGGGTTTTGCTATAGGAGGTACGTGGGGAGAAGAGATAGGAAGTGAGGAGGGTTTTGAGATGGGAGCTACAGTGGGAGCAGAGATGAGCATAGATGAGGGCTTTGGGACCGGCTGAGATGAAGGTGCTGGTAGGGTTAGTTCTGAAGAGGAGAGTTCTGGGACTAAAGAGGACATATGTAAGGGGAGGGGAGGAGCAGAGACATCCAGGATGTCAGGAAGGGGGAGTGTAGAGGGCTCTGAGACTTGAGGGGGTACTGGTGTGGGGAGGGGAGGAGTAGATGTCTCTGGGACATCAGGTACCAGGGGTGTGGGGAGTGGGAGAGTTGAGGTCTCTAAGACTTGAGGGGGTAGTGATGTGACAAGGGTGGAAGTAGAGATGTCCGGGACATCGAGGACTAGGGTTCTGGATAAGGGGGGAGTACATTCCTTAGGGACAGCGGCATTGGGGACATCAGTTGTGTCAGTGGCATCAATGGCCAAGTCAATTTGAGAAGGGAGTGGTTCAGAAGCTGAATGAAGGGGCGGTGTGGGTGAGGAGGGTGAGGAGGGTATGAGGGGTGAAGGGAGGAGGGGGGGGGAGTCCAGGTAGACAGGTGGAGTTGGGTCAGTTGGGTCAGGGGGAGTTGGGTCAGGGGGTGGGGAGGGTTTGGAAGGGAGAGTCGGAGGAGCCATCAGGGGTGGTCCTGAGGAGAGGGCAGGTCTGGGAGGGGGGAATAGTGCTGTTGATCCTGAAGATAAGGTAGGGGTGAGGGGGGTTCTAGGTGGGGAGCGAGGCTCAGCATTCACCCTATGGAGAGAGACGAGAGATATGAGAGAAAGATAGGAAAGAGAGAGAGAAAGACTTAAATAATGTTGTTCGAAAAAAAAGTCCAGCTGCCAGGATCACAAATATAAATTCCATCTAGACACAGTTGCCCTGGAGCAGGTATTCCCAAACTGAGGCACGCACAATGCTATCGGGGGTACACCAAATAAAAATGTGATTCACATTTTTTTCAATTTAAGAAAATATTTTCAAACAGTACATTTATATTTTCCAACGGGGCGATACATTGGGTGAGGTTTTTTTCTCACCTGAGTAGCCTCAGTTCACTGCCAAAAATAAAATTAAACCATCTAGTGTTCAGCGAAATAACAACACAATGTTAAATACAGGTAGCCTTGTCAAATAATTAACATCCAATCACATTAACCTTTACTCTCTCGCGGGAAACCTTCACTCTTGCGCAGACATTTAGAAAAGAAACATGACAATTTGAAAAATAAGCCACGGGAGTTTTTTGAGCGAGAATAAAGACAACTTTCGAGTATAAGACATGTATAAAAGCAACAGATACCATTAATAAGAAGGGGCTAGAAGCGTCTTATAAGGTGAGCTACCAAGTGGCTAGGACAGGCAAGCCCCATACTATTGTGGAGGACTTAATTCTTCCTGCTGCCGCGGATATGGCTGGGACAATGCTGGGGGGAAAGGCCCCAAAAAACTTTCCCGACAATTCCTTCATCAAACAACACTGTTTCACGACGCATCAGTGACATGGCAGGAGATGTTTTGAAACAATTACTGCTTCGCATACAAGCCAGTGATTTCTATGCGTTACAGCTGGATGAGTCAACAGACGTGGCAGGCCTGGCACAGCTCCTGGTATATGTCCGTTACGTTTATGGGGGGGTCAATTAAGGAAAACATCCTCTTCTGCAATCCACTGGAAACCAGGACAGCATGAGAGGATATTTTTAAAGTACTGGACAGCTTTGTGACATCAAATGAACTTTGGTGGTCAAGATGTGTTGGTATCTGTACTGATGGTGCAAAAGCCATGACAGGGAGACATCGAGTTCGAGACCTGCAAACAGTTGCTCCCGACGCCACTTGAGTACACTGCAGCATCCACCAAGAGGCTCTTGCTGCCAAGGGAATGCCTGACAGCTTGAAAGACGTTTTGGACACTACAGTGAAAATGGTTAACTTTGTTAAAGTAAGGCCCCTGAACTCTCGTGTATTTTCTGCATTATGCAATGATATGGGCAGCGACCATGTAACACTTTTACAACATACAGAAGAGCGCTGTTTATCAAGGGGAAAAGTATTTACACGTTTTTAAAGTTAAAGTTTTCTTTACTGACCATCATTTTCACTTGTCTGACTGTTTGCATGATGACGAGTTTCTCACAAGACTGGCCTATCTGGGTGATGTTTTTTCTCGCCTGAATGATATGAATCTAGGATTTCAGGGACTCTCCAACTATATTCAATGTGCTGGACAAAATTGAGGCTATGATTAAGAAGTTGGAGCTCTTCTCTGTCTGCATTAACAAGGACAACACACAGGTCTTTCCATCATTGTATGATTGTTTGTGTGCAAATTAACTCAAGCTTACGGACAATGTCAAATGTGATATAGCGAAGCACCTGAGTGAGTTGGGTGCGCAATTACGCAGGTACTTTCCCGAAACGGATGACACAAACAACTGGATTCGTTATCCCTTTCATGCCCTGCCTCCAGTCTAGCTACCGATATCTGAACAAGAGCCTCATCGAAAATTTTATTTAATCAGAAGCCACTGCCAGATTTCTGGATTGGGCTGCGCTCAGAGTTTCTTGCCTTGGCAAATCACGCTGTTAAGACACTGATGCCCATTGCAACCAAGTACCTATGTGAGAGTGSATTCTCGGCCCTCACTAGCATGAAAACTAAATAGAGGCACAGACTGTGTTTGGAAAATGATTTAAGACTGAGACTTTCTCCAATACAACCCAACATTGCAGAGTTATGTGCATCCTTTCAAGCACACCCTTCTCATTAACCTGTGGTGAGTATTTCCCAATCTTTGATGAACAAATAAGGTTTTATATGTAAGATGGCTAAATAAAGAGCAAAATTATTGATTGTTATTTTATTACATTTTGTGCCCTTTGTCACTTCCCACGAGCCGGGTTATGAGAAAAACTCACACTCATTATTATGTTTAATACATGTATTGTATAGTGTGTGTGGCAGGCTTACAATGATGGCAAAAAACAACATTTGAGAGTGCCCTGACCCTGGTGCTAGAGGGGGTATGCAGCTGGAGGTTGAATGTTTTAAGGGGTACGGGAAGCTGTGAACGATCTGAGAGACAAGGCAAGGACCTTCTATACCATCAAAAGGAACATAACATTTGACATACCAATTAGGATCTGGCTAAAAATACTTGAATCATTTATAGAACTCATTGCCCTTTATGGTTGTGAGGTCTGGGGTCTGCTCATCAACCAACAATTCACAAAATGGGAAAACAATAAATTGAGACTCTGCATGCAGAATTCTGCTAAAATATCCTCTGTGTACAATGTAAAACACCAAATAATGCATGCAGAGCAGAATTAGGCCGATACCCACTAATTATAAAAATCCAGAAAAAAGCCGTTAAATTCTACAATCACCTAAAAGGAAACGATTCCCAAACCTTCCATAACAAAGCCGTCACCTACAGAGAGATGAACCTGGAGAAGAGTCCCCTAAGCAAGCTGGTCCTGGGGCTCTGTTCACAAACACAAACAGACCCCACAGAGCCCCAGGACAGCAACACAATTAGACCAAACCAAATCATTAGAAAACAAAAAGATAATTACTTGACATATTGGAAAGAAATAACAAAAAAAACGGAGCAAACTAGCATGATATTTGACCCTAAACAGAGAGTACACACCGGCAGAATAGTGGCACAATGGCACCACTGTGACTGACCCAAAATTATGGAAAGCTTTGACTATGTACAGATTGAGTGAGCATGGCCTTGCTATTGAGAGAGGCTGCTATAGGCAGACCTGGCTCTCAAGAAAATACAAGCTATGTGCACACTGCACACAAAATGAGCTGCACTACCTAACCTTCGTCCAAATGTACGACCATGTTAGAGACACATATTTCCCTCAGATTATACAGACCCACAAAGAATTTGAAAACAAACCCTATTTTGATCAACTCCTATATCTACTGGGTGAAATACCACAGTGTGCCGTCACAGCAGAAATATTTCTGAGGAACAAACACAATTGAAAATACAACCCATATTTATGTTTATTTATTTTCTCTTTTGTACATCATTACAAAACTGTATATAGCCATAAAATGACATTTGAAATGTCTCTATTCCTTTGGAACTTTTGTGAGTATTATGTTTACTGTTTATTTTTGATTGTTTATTTCACTTGTTTTATCTATTTCACTTGCTTTGGCAATGTTAACATACGTTTCCCATGTCAATAAAGCCCTTTGAATTGAATTGAATTGAGAGAGAGACAGAGAGATAGAAAGAGGGATAGAGAAAGAGAGATAGAGAGAGACAGAGGGAGAGAGAGAGAGAGACAGAGAGGAAGAGACTGCTATTCTTTCTTATTGCAACATGAAATCACTATCAGTTAGCATGTGGAACATTCAGGGCCTTAACTTATCAACCTTTGGACTGAAGAGTTTAGCACTGGAGTTCAACAAAAATCTAAAAGATGTTGATGTCATCATTCTGCAGGAGACATGGTGTAAGGCTGACATTGTCACTCACTGTCCCACAGGCTACAGAGAGGTAATTGTGCCATCACAGAAACACAGCTCTGTCAATAGAGGCAGAGACTCTGGAGGACTGATCATTTGGTACAAATCCAAACTACAAAATCGAATTGATCCCCTAAAAATGGGTAAATATCACATTTGGTTAAAACTGAAAAAATAACTGACAGAAAAAGATGTCTTCCTTTGCGCAATATATATCCCTCCCTCAGAAACCCCATATTACTCAGAGGAGATCTTCCTTCTTGAGGAAGAGATGTGCCAATTCCAGGCCCAGGGAAATGTGCTCATCTGTGGGGACACAAATGCGCGCACAGGAACACACTGATCTAACGACCACACGAGGGGACAGCTTTATTACAGGCCATACTGCTTCTAACTGTCTTCATCTCCCCCATAGAAACAACAGTGACAGCACTGTCAACAAAAACGGAAGGGATCTGTTGCAGCTCTGTAGAAGCCTGGGTCTGTACTTTGTCAATGGTAGGTTACGGGGGAACTCTTTRGGGAGATTCACCTACTGCTCACCTCTTGGCCACAGTACAGTAGACTATATGATTACAGACATTGACCCTTTCTCTCTCAGCTCATTCACTGTCAAGCCACTAACACCTCTGTCTGATCACAGCCATATTACGTTGTTCCTCAAAATAACATACATGGAAACAACCAGACATTCACAGCCCAGTAAGCTGTACAACATCAGACATTCACAGCCCAGTAAGCTGTACAACATCAGACATTCATACAGATGGGCCCAAAACAGCACAGAAGAATACACAATTGAAATTGATAAAAAACAAAACAAAAAAGATCACAGATGACAACTGGTTTGATGCAGATTGTAAAATNTACAACATCAGACATTCATACAGATGGGCCCAAAACAGCACAGAAGAATACACAATTGAAATTGATAAAAAACAAAACAAAAAAGATCACAGATGACAACTGGTTTGATGCAGATTGTAAAATKATAAGGRAAAAACTTAGAACACTATCCAACCAAAAGCACAGAGACCCAAATAATGGTGAATTACGCCTTCATTACTGTGAGACTTTAAAACTCTATAAACGTACACTCAGAACCAAAAAAGCACAGTACAACAGCAAGCAGCTGACACCTATTGAGGAGTCCATAAACACAAACAACTTCTGGCAAAATTGGGAAAAAAATCAAAAAAATCTTAAAGAGGAAATAGCAATACAAATCGGTGACATATGGACAACCCATTTTAAAACACTCTACAACACCRTTCAAATTGACAAAAACGCAGAACAACGCCAAATTCATGAGCAGTTGAATGGATTCGAAAAAGCTATAAAGGACAATCAAAATCCATTGGACTCCCCAATTACTGACCAGGAGCTCTATAAGAAACTTCAGGCCCTCAAATTTAAAAAAGCATGCGGACCTGATGGCATCCTAAATGAGATGCTCAAACTCACTAGTGCAGCATTAAAATTGGCAAGAAAAGAACAGAATTCTTTAACCAGGGGCGGGGCCTTTGCTTGCAATCTGAGCCCTGCACTCTTCAATATTTACATCAACGAATTGGCCACTATTCTAGAAAAATCCTCAGCCCCTGGTGTTAGTCTCCACAATTCAGAGGTTAAATGCCTASTCTTCGCAGATGACCTATGCCTGCTGTCACCCACAGCACATGGCCTACAGCAGAGCCTGGACCTGCTACAGCAGTACTGCCAGACCTGGGCCCTGGCAGTAAACCCCAAAAAGACTAAAATAATGATTTTCCAGAGAAGATCCAGATCTCAGGGAATTAGACCAAAGTTCTCAATTGGTACAAAATATATAGAGTACTGCACACACTACAATTACTTAGGTTTAAAAATAAGCTCAACTGGACACCTTAATGAGGCAGTGAATGAACTGAGAGAGAAGGCACTCAGGGCATTCTAYGCCATTAAAAAGCTAATTAAAATTGAAATACCTATTAACATTTGGCTAAACCTAATTGAATATGTAATTGAACCAATTGCACTTTATGGCAGCGAGGTGTGGGGTCCACTTGCAAAACAAGATTTCATCAAATGGGACAAACACCCCATTGAAACCCTGCATGCAGAGTTCTGTAAGATTCTCCTACATGTCCAGAGGAAAACTACAAACAATGCACGCATAGCAGAATTAGGCCAATATCCACTAATAATAAAAACAAAAAAAAGAGCAATTCAGTTTTGGAAACATCTAAAATACAGTGACCCTGTATTAATACAAAATACATTACCAAGCCCTGCAATGCCAAGAGCTGAGCAAAGAAAAGAGTCCCCTCATCCAGCTGGTCCTGGGGCTGAGTTCACAAACCTGTTCTACTAACACACTGAAGCCTCAGGACCAGAACATCCAATCAATCAGAATAAAMCAAATTACAACACAGTCAAAACAAAACTACATTGCTTATTGGGAAACACATGCACAAACACAAAGCAAAATGCAGTGCTATCTGGCCCTTAATCGACAGTACACCGTGGCTAAATATTTGACCATAGTTACTGATCAAAACCTTAGAAAAACCTTGACAAAGTACAGGCTCAGTGAACACAGCCTTGCCATTGAGAAGGGTAGACACAGGAAAACCTGGCTCACTGTAGAGGAAAGGCTGTGCAACCACTGCACAACAGCAGAACCTGAGACAGAGCTGCATTTCCTGACAAAATGTGAAAAATATAAAACAATTAGAGTGTCATTTCCCCAAAATGTAAACCCTTATTCAAGGTAAAGACCTCTCTGATGATAGTAGGCTACCCGTCCTGTTGGGGGAGGACGCAGAGAGCTGTGGGTTGGCAGCGCACTACATTGCTGCCTGCCATAAGTTGAGGGACAGTGTCTGACAGACCAATCAACCTGCACATGTACTCTACTGTATGCTTATTGTTATTGTTCAATGTATGGTTATTTTGACCCTTGGTTATGATGGGCTTACTTTTGTCCTTGACAATTTTGATTCTCATTATTTTTCATCTTGTAAATATCCAAAGTAAGCTTTGGCAAAATGCACATTGTTACGTCGTGCCAATAAAGCAAATTGAATTGAATTGAATTGAATTGAGGAAAAGAGAAAGAGGGATAGAGAAAGAAGAGAGACAGAAAGAGAGAGAGAGAGACAGCGAGGGAGAGAGACAGAAAGAGAGAGAAGAGACAGAGGAAGAGAGACAGAAAGAGAGAGAGACAAGAGAGGACAGAGAGGAGAAAGGGGAGAAAGAAAGAGCGCGAGAGAGAGAGGAGAGAGATAAAGAAAAAGACAAAAGACAGAGGGAGAGAAAGAAAGAAGAGAAGAGGAAGAGAGAGAGAGACAGTGAGGGAGAGAGAGAAAGAGAGAGAGACAGAGAGAGAGGAAGAGAGAGAGACAGAAGAAGAGAGAGAGAGAGAAGAGAGAGAGAGAGAGAGAGAGAGAGAGAGAGAGAGAGAGAGACAGAGAGACAGAGGAGCGAGAGAGTGACAGAGAGGGAGAGAGGAGAGAGAGAGAGAGAGAGAGAGAGAGAGAGAGAGAGAGAGAGAGAGAGAGGAGGAGAGAAGAGAGAGAGAGAAGATTATTGTTACTATTTTTATATTTAATTTTGTATTATTATTTACTGCCATTCTATATTATTATTTGTCATTGTTTATAATTGTATTACAATGTATATTGTATACATTGTTGCAGGGTAGCCTAGTGGTTAGAGCGTTGGACTAGTAACCGAAAGGTTGCAAGTTCAAATCCCCGAGCTGACAAGGTACAAATCTGTCGTTCTGCCCCTGAACAGGCAGTTAACCCACTGTTCCTAGGCCGTCATTGAAAATAAGAATTTGTTCTTAACTGACTTGCCTAGTTAAATAAAGGTAAAATAAAAAAAWAWAAWAAAAATTGGCACAATGTTTTTCATGCCAATAAAGCAGCTTGAATTTGAATTTGAATTTGAGAGAGGGGAAGAGAGAGAGAGATCATGAAAAATCTTGTAAACCATGACTCATGTATAGGGCCATGTGTTTTGGATAATTATGCCACCTGACCTGGATTGTCACCTGACCTGGACCTCTATTTAAAGCCTTTTCAACAAACTGTCCATTTTTCTTTTTATGTCAGATGGACAGCACCATCCTCAGACAATTGATTTCATTTTGGTGGAGTTCTCAATTCTGGAAAAGGTTTAAAATGAAGGTAAAAATCGGGGTCATGTGACGTGACATCCCAAATCACAGGGCCCTCCATCATATATGCCGGTCTCATTCCTTTCCAGTTTGGAAGATTTTCCCCCATTCTCAGCAGATTCAGTTAATCTAGAAATCAATTTTCCTCCGAAGCTGCTTTCTCCTTGCTTTCATTTCTACCCAGTCCTGGCAGGGGGTTCTCAACCCAATTTTACATTTTCTGTGCAATAAAGCTTGGGGGTAAATGTATACTATTTACTCTGAAGACCAAGTCAATGGCCTCCCTGAGTTTGGAAGGTTGGGAGTTGGATCCGCGGCCGAGTCATACCAAAGACTGTGGGAACCTGGTGCATCCCTGTTTGGTACTCAGCAGTAGGGAGATAGATTGGGTCTAAGGCCCTGTGATAGATTAGCATCCAGGGGCTGTACTTATACACTGAGTATACTAAACAATAAGAATACTTTCCTAATACTGAGTTGCACCCCAACCCCCCCCCCCCCTTTGCCCTCAGAACAGCCTCAATTCGGCGGGACAATGACAAGGTGTTGAAAGCATTCCACAGGGATGCTGGCCCATGTTGACTCCAATGCTTCCCACAATTGTGTCAAGTTGGCTGGATGTCCTTTGGGTGGTGGACCATTCTTGATACACACAGGGAACTGTTGAGTGTTAAAAACCCAGCAGCGTTGCAGTTCTTGACACAAACCGGTGCGTCTGGCACCTACTACCATACTCCATTAAAAGGCACTTACATACACAATCCATGTCTCAATTGTCTCAAGACTTAGTTAGGATTCTTAAAAAAATAAAGAATACAATCAAAAAAGGTTGTTGAAGTAGAAGGCCTTATCTTTGATTTAGTGACCTTGAGCCCAGAGTTACACAGACTAAACTCCTGTCCATTTGTTTGTTTTTACATACCAGACCCAACTGACCTTGTAGTACAGAGTTAGAGCCACAGAACTCATGGGCAATTCCATGCCAGTGGGAGAAGGAAATATTTTCGGGTATCTCAAATTGATCTGGAAATTCTCACATATAAACTTCATTAGGAGGAAGGATGTTGGACATGCCCGTACTCCATATGTTAGAGCACAGTATAATGGCTCCAAGACGTTGTCTGTATCATGTACGGTTGACAGATCATAGGGTCTGACAGTATAATGGCTCCAAGACGTTGTCTGTATCATGTGAACCGTACATGATACAGACAACGTCTTGGAGCCATTATACTGTAAGACCCTATGATCTGTCAACCGTACATGATACAGACAACGTCTTGGAGTCATTATAACTGTCAGACCCTATGATCTGTCAACCGTACATGATACAGACAACTCTTGGAGTCATTATACTGTCAGACCCTATGATCTGCAACCGTACATGATACAGACAACATCTTGGAGTCATTATACTGTCAGACCCTATGATCTGTCAACCGTACATGATACAGACAACTCTTGGGTCATTATACTGTCAGACCCTATGATCTGTCAACCGTACATGATACAGACAACTCTTGGAGTCATTATACTGTCAGACCTATGATCTGTCAACCGTACATGATACAGACAACATCTTGGAGCATTATACTGTCAGACCTATGATCTGTCAACCGTACATGATACAGACAACTCTTGGAGCCATTATACTGTCAGACCCTATGATCTGTCAACCGTACATGATAAGACAACATCTTGGAGCCATTATACTGTCAGACCCTATGATCTGTCAACCGTACATGATACAGACAACGTCTTGGAGCCATTATACTGTCAGACCCTATGATCTGTCAACCGTACATGATACAGACAACGTCTTGGAGTCATTATACTGTCAGACCCTATGATCTGTCAACCGTACATGATACAGACAACGTCTTGGAGCCATTATACTGTCAGACCCTATGATCTGTCAACCGTACATGATACAGACAACGTCTTGGAGCCATTATACTGTCAGACCCTATGATCTGTCAACCGTACATGATACAGACAACGTCTTGGAGCCATTATACTGTCAGACCTATGATCTGTCAACCGTACATGATCAGACAACGTCTTGGAGCTCATTATATCTGTCAGACCCTATGATCTGTCAACCGTACATGATACAGACAACGTCTTGAGCCATTATACTGTCAGACCCTATGATCTGTCAACCGTACATGATACAGACAACGTCTTGGAGCATTATACTGTCAGACCCTATGATCTGTCACCGTACATGATACAGACACATCTTGGAGCCATTATACTGTCAGCCCTATGATCTGTAACCGTACATGATACAGACAACGTCTTGGAGTCATTATACTGTCAGACCCTATGATCTGTGAACCGTACATGATACAGACAACGTCTTGGAGTCATTATACTGTCAAGACCCTATGATCTGTCAACCGTACATGATACAGACAACGTCTTGGAGTCATTATACTGTCAGACCCTATGATCTGTCAACCGTACATGATACAGACAACGTCTTGGAGTCATTATACTGTCAGACCCTATGATCTGTCAACCGTACATGATACAGACAACTCTTGGAGTCATTATACTGTCAGACCCTATGATCTGTCAACCGTACATGATACAGACAAATCTTGGAGTCATTATACTGTCAGACCCTATGATCTGTCAACCGTACATGATACAGACAACGTGGGCATTATACTGTCAGACCCTATGATCTGTCAACCGTACATGATACAGACAACGTCTTGGAGTCATTATACTGTCAGACCCTATGATCTGTCAACCGTACATGATACAGACAACTCTTGGAGCATTATACTGTCAGACCCTATGATCTGTCACCGTATGATAACAGACAACTCTTGGAGTATTATACTGTCAGACCCTATGATCTGTCAACCGTACATGATACAGACAACATCTTGGGTCATTATACTGTCAGACCCTATGATCTGTCAACCGTACATGATACAGACAACGTCTTGGAGTCATTATACTGTCAGACCCTATGATCTGTCAACCGTACATGATACAGACAACGTTCTTGGAGCATTATACTGTCAGACCCTATGATCTGTCAACCGTACATGATACAGACAACTCTTGGAGCATTATACTGTCAGACCCTATGATCTGTCAACCGTACATGATACAGAACAACTTCTGGAGCATTATACTGTCAGACCCTATGATCTGTCAACCGTACATGATACAGACAACTCTGGTGTCATTATACTGTCAGACCCTATATCTGTCAACCGTACATGATACAGACAACTCTTGGAGCCATTATACTGTCAGACCCTATGATCTGTCAACCGTACATGATACAGACACGTCTTGGATCATTTATATGTCAGACCCTATGATCTGTCAACCGTAACATGATACAGACAACGTCTTGGAGCCATTTACTGTCAGACCCTATGATCTGTAACCGTACATGATACAGACAACGTCTTGGAGCCATTATACTGTCAGACCCTATGATCTGTCAACCGTACATGATACAGACAACGTCTTGGACCATTATATGTCAGACCTAATGACTGTCAGACGTAA
>NC_036843.1:24216921-24258736 GCF_002910315.2 Salvelinus sp. IW2-2015
CGTCTGGAGCCATTATTACTGCAGACCCTATATTCTAACACCTACAAACAACAACGGCTTGGAGTTTCATTTATACTGTCCAGACCCTATGTTCTGTCAACCTACATGATACAGACCTAACGTCTTGGAAGCCAGCTTATCTACTAGTACCAGACCCATCCCACTTGTATGCCAATACTGTCTCGGAAAACCCGTTAACAAATAAACCAACTTCCTATACTACGTAACCTATTCCATCCTCCCTTCAATCGTTTACAAACCCTCTGAAATCCCTTTGACGCGGAACCGGATTAGTTACCAAATAACCACAAGTCTGCATAGTACCGGTACCAGCCCCTCCTGTAAAGCTTTCACCTGGATATACACCGGCTGGGTCACAGTCTTATGTCATGCGGAAGGAACAAGTGCACAGAAGCCATGAGCTTAACGCAGCACCTAATGTTTGGTACACTACAGGGCTCTGTGCCGAGACCCGTTATCAAACGCAAGTAGTGGCACACTACCGTTAACATGTGAATATCAGAAACAATAACGGTGCTGGATCAAGACGGTCAGACCCCGAGATCTCAACGCGTATCACGATTACAAGACCACAACTCTTTGAATTGGCGGAAACATAGGCCCTATACCGGCCAGACAAGACGTCGTGATCGACACATTGAACCAATTAGTATCACACGCCTCCTGGACACCCGTACAAACGCAACCCGATATTCAACTGGGAACTCCAAGACGTTGTCTGTATCATGTACGGTTGACAGATCATAGGGTCTTACAGGAGACACGTCTAAAAAGGACCTAAAATTGCCACTTTCATAAGGATTTTCTCACAAATGGTTTGTGATATAAATATAAAAAGCATGTAAAACATCCTTCCTCCCAATTAAGTTTCTATGTGAGAATTGTCATAACAATCTGAGATACAAAAACATTTTCTGCTACCGCTGGCGTGGACCAGTTAGAGGCTCTAAGCCCATTCTAGATATTATATTTCTATGGTTGGAACAGAGTTTGTTTCTTCATACCCAKTAGATGCTCCGGTCTCCTGAGAGAGAACAGCTGTTTTGATCATTCTGTCGTTCGGACTCCAAACTCTTTCCTAAAGTCCGTCTTCAAAGCAACCCCCTCCGTCAGTTACACACAACTCCACTGGAACGATCCATGTTGGTAGGCTGAGAACTCCTCCATGTCCTTGGATCCGTTCTCAATCTCCTTTTTCTATCTCACACTGTGTTCCTCTCTATCTTTATTTTTCACACTCTAGTTTTCAAAAAGTTTGGTGACAGAAAAAGTATTCTCTCTCTCTCTGACTCTTTCTTTCCCCCTCCCCTCTTTCTGTGTGTCTCTACTTCCTGTCTCTCTGAGCGGCGTTGCTTTCAGGAAGAGGTAGACCASTGTGGTCAGCCTGCCGCCCTCCTCTCCTCCACTCCTCCCCCCTTCACACAGCTAGCCTTCAGGTCTGCCAGGAAGATCACAGATCTCCTAAAAAACAGTTCTAGATCTAGACCCTCCCTCTCTTTCTCCTCTTCTTGTCCCACTGCTCTTTCTCACACACACACTTGGTAGTTATTCTCTCTCTCTCTCTTTCTCTCTCTCTCTCTAACACACTTGGCAGTGCTTTTCTCTCTCTCACTCACTTGGTAGTACTTCTCTCTCTCACTCACACTTGTTAGTTATTCTCTCTGTCTCTCTCTCTCTCTCTCAATTCAATTCAATTCAAGGGGCTTCATTGGCATGGGAAACATATGTTAACATTGCCAAAGCAAGTGAAGTAGATAATATACAAAAGTGAAATAAACAATAAAAATGAACAGTAAACATTACACTCACAGAAGAGTTTAAAGAATAAAGACATTTCAAATGTAATATTATGTATATATACAGTGTTGTAACGATGTGCAAATGGTTAAAGTACAAAAGGGAAAATAAATAAACATAAATATGGGTTGTATTTACAATGGTGTTTGTTCTTYACTGGTTGCCCTTTTCTTGTGCAACAGGTCACAAATATTGCTGCTGTGATGGCACACTGTGGTATTTCACCCAGTAGATATGGGAGTTTATCAAAATCGGGTTTGTTTTTCGTATTCTTTGTGGGTCTGTGTAATCTGAGGGAAAGATGTGTCTCTAATATGGTCATACATTTGGCAGGAGGTTAGGAAGTGCAGCTCAGTTTCCACCTCATTTTGTGGGCAGTGTGAACATAGCTTGTCTTCTCTCCAGGTCTGCCTCCGGCGGCCTTTCTCAATAGCAAGGCTATGCTCACTGACTCTGTATATAGTCAAAGCTTTACTTAAGTTTGGGTCAGTCACAGTGGTCAGGTATTCTGCCACTGTGTACTCTCTGTTTAGAGCCAAATAGCATTCTAGTTTGCTCAGTTTTTTTKTTAATTCTTTCCAATGTGTCAAGTAATTATCTTTTTGTTTTCTCATGATTTGGTTTGGTCTAATTGTGTTGCTGTCCTGGGGCTCTGTGGGGTCTGTTTGTGTTTGTGAACAGAGCCCCTAGACCAGCTTGCTGGACTCTTCTCCAGGTTCATCTCTCTGTAGGTAATGGCTTTGTTATGGAAGGTTTGAGAATCGCTTTCTTTTAGGTGGTTGTAGAATTTAACGTCTCTTTTCTGGATTTTGATCATTAGCGGGTGCTTTGCCTGCATTATTTGTTGTTTTACGCTGTACACAGAGGATATTTTTTGCAGAATTCTGCATGCAGAGTCTCAGTTTGGTGT
Organism: Salvelinus sp. IW2-2015; assembly: GCF_002910315.2. Lineage (NCBI taxonomy): Eukaryota > Metazoa > Chordata > Actinopteri > Salmoniformes > Salmonidae > Salvelinus > Salvelinus sp. IW2-2015. The sequence goes on from NC_036843.1 coordinate 24,219,650, forward strand.
TTGTCCCATTTTGTGAATTATTGGTTGGTGAGCGGACCCCAGACCTCACAACCATATAGGGCAATGGGTTCTATAGCTGATTTTTGCCAGAATTTTATGTTCCTTTCGATGTTGTAGAAGGCCCTTGCCTTGTYTCTCAGATCGTTCACAGCTTTGTGAAAGTTACCTGTGGCGCTGATGTTAGGCCGAGGTATGTATATTGTTTTGTGTRCTCTAGGGCAACTGTGTCTAGATGGAATTCGTTTTCGTGGTCCTGGCAACTTGACCTTTTTTGGAACATCATTAATTTTGTCTTACTGTCAGGGCCCAGGTATGACAGAATCTGTGCAGAAGATCTAGATGCTGCTGTAGGCCCTCCTTGGTTTGGGACAGAAGCACCAGATCATCAGCAAACAGTAGACATTTGACTTCAGATTCTAGTAGGGTGAGGCCGGGTGCTGCAGACCATTCTAGTACCCTCACCAATTCATTGATATATATGTTGAAGAGGATGGGGTTTAAGCTACGTCCCTGTCTCACCCCACGGCCCTGTGGAAAGAAAGGTGTGTGTTTTTTAGCCAATTTTAACCGCACACTTGTTGCTTGTGAACATGGATTTTATAATGTTGTATATTTTTTACCCAACACCACTTTCCATCAATATATCAGGCCCTCATGCCAAATTGTGTCAAACTTTTTGGAAATCAACAAACCATGAAAATACTTTGTTTTGGTCTGTTTGTTTGTCAATTAGGGTGTGCAAGGTCAACACGTGGTCTGTCGTACAATCATTTGGTAAAAAGACAATTTGACATTTGCTGAGTGCATTGTTTTCACTGAGGAAATGTATGGGTCTGATGTTAATGATAATTCAGAGGATTTTCCCAAGGTTGCTGTTGACGCAAATCCCACAGTAGATATTGGGGTTAAATTTGTCTCCACTTTTGTGGATTGGGGTGATCAGTCCTTGGTTCCAAATATTGGGAAATATGCCAGAGCTGAGGATGATGTTAAAGAGTTYAAGTATAGCCAATTGGAATTTGTGATCTGTATATTTTATCATTTCATTTAGGATGCCATCAACCCCACAGGCCTTTTTGGGTTGGAGGGTTTGTATTTTGTCCTGAGGTTCATTCAATGTAATTTGAGAATCCAGTGGGTTCTGGTAGTCTTTAATAGTTGATTCTTAGATTTGTAATTGATCAGGTATATGTTTTTGCTGTTTGTTCTTTGTTATAGAGCCAAAAAGATTAGAGAAGTGGTTTATCCATACATCTCCATTTTGGATAGATAACTCTTCSTGTTGTTGTTTGTTTAGAGTTTTCCAGTTTTCCCAGAAGTGGTTAGATTCTATGGATTCTTCAATTACATTGAGCTGATTTCTGACGTGCTGTTCCTTCTTTTTCCGTAGTGTATTTCTGTATTGTTTTCACCATAGTCAAGGTGTTTGCTCAGGTTTTCTGGGTCTCTATTTTATTGGTTGGATAGGTTTCTCCATTTCTTTCTTAAGTTTTTGCATTCTTCATCAAACAATTTGTCATTGTTGTTAATCTTTCTAAGATTGTCGACTTGAAAAACAAATCTTTTATATACTGTTTAGGTTTTCTACTGSCAAGTTTACACCTTCACTATTACAGTGAAACATTTTGTCCAGGAAATTGTCTAGAAGGGATTGAATTTGTTGTTGCCTAATAGATTTTTTTGTAGATTTCCACATTACTTTCCTTCCATCTATAGCATTTCTTAATCTTATTCAGTTCCTTTGGCTTTGATGGCTCATGATTGAGCAAAGCTCTGTTCAAGTAGAATGTGATTTTGGTGTGATCTGATAGGGGTGTCAGTCGACTGCCTGTGATCGCTCCAAGAGACTCTGGGTTGAGGTCAGTGATAAAGTAGTCTACAGTACTACTGCCAAGAGATGAGCTATAGGTGTACCTACCATAAGAGTCCCCTCGAAGCCTWCCATTGACTATGTACATACCCAGCGTCCGACAGAGCTGCAGGAGTTGTGACATGTTTTTGTTGGTTATGTGGTTGTAGTTTGTCTAGGGGGCATATGGGGGAGGGAATGCTGTCACCTCCAGGTAGGTGTTTGTCCCTCTGTGTGCTGATGGTGTCAGGTTCTTGTCCAGTTCTGGTATTTAGGTTGCCACAGACTAGTACATGTCCCTGGGCCTGGAAATTGTTGATCTCCCCCTCTAGGATGGAGAAGCTGTTATTGTTAAAGTATGGGGATTTTATTTGGGGGGTAYAGGTAGCACACAYGAAGACATTTTTCTCTGTTGAGATAATTTCCTTATTCATTTCTGGCCAGATGTAAAATGTTCATTTTATAGAGTGGGTTAGCTATATACAGAATTAGCATATTCCCCTGAGACGCTTCCCTGTTTCACCTGGTAGTTTGGTGGATGGGACTACCAGCTCTCTGTAACCTAGAGGGCAACCAGTGGGTCCGTCTCCTTTATACCATGTTTCTTGTAGGATGACAATGTCTATATTTCCAATTTCTTTGATGAAGTCTGGGATCCTGCTCTTTAGGCCAAAGGCAGATGACCTCGAATCATGTTATTATCCAGGATGAGATAGTAAAAGCTTTGTGTTCCATATTGTCTAGTGTTCTTCTCTCTCTCTCTCTCTCTCTCTCTCTCTCTCTCTCTCTCTCTCTCTCTCTCTCATCTCTGTCCATTCTCTCTCTCACACACACACACACACATTGGTATTCTCGCTCTCCTCTCACACACTCAAGTAGTTCTTCTCTCTTTTCTCTCTCCCTCTCTCTCTTCTCTCTCTCTCTCTCTCTCTCATTCTCTCTCTCTCTCTCTCTCTCTCTCTCTCTCTCTCTCTCTCTCTTCTCTCTCTCTCTCTTTCTCATCTTTATCTTCATCTTTTCCCCTTGGTTTTTCATTTTCTTCTTTTTCTCTCCTCTCTCTCTCTTTTCTTTTTTTTTGTCCCCTCCCCTCTCCTCTTTCTCTCTCTCTCTTCTCTCTCTCAGCACACACAACACACATGGTAGTTCTCTCTGTCTCTCTCTCATGCACACGTAGTTCCTCAACGTCAAGTCTTCTTTTTCTCTGGAAGGAGTCTGGAGACTAAAAATAAATTACATCTTGATCTGGGTTCATTATGAAGAAACAATGTGTGTTTTTACAGTGTTATCGTCTTGCTCTGGTTCATATGTAGAATAATGTGTGTTTTACAGTGTTACCATTGCTCTGGGTTATATGTAGAATAATGTGTGTTTTACAGTGTTTACGTCTTGGCTACTGGTTCATACGTTAGAATAATGTGTTTTTACTGGTTAACCTCCTCCCCAGTTATAGTCCCTTTGGTGCTTAACAAGACCAGAGCTCGACCAGCCTTAGCTCCCCCCTCACACCAAGACCCGGAATGTAGGGTACTATAAATGTGGTCTGGTTAGTGCACACTGCAAATGGCATTCTTACCCCCCCCCCCAACACACACACTGAATTGTTCCATTTTACTCTATTCTCTCCGTTTCACACCGTAAGTTTCATTTGGATGCGGGTTAACCCAGTCTCCACTCCTCATACTCAATCCCCTACTTCTCACAACCTGTCCATAAAGTATTGTATTTGAACTTCATAGATAATTGTATGGAACTTATTGGAGTTTCAGCCAGTGCAATTACTTTGGCTGTTTTGAGTGAGCAGTCACTGAAAATCTAGACAAAATCTGCACAAATGCTTTTCCTCTTTTGTTTATCTAAAGCAACCGAGCGTAACAAAGCAGGTGCTTCCTGTTAGTGGAGTGTGTGACCCCTGCTGGCAGTGGATTTGAGAGAGCGAGAGAGAGAGAGAAGAGAAAGGGGGGACCTTGACTTTTGACACTCTTTTTATTGAGACATCCACACAGAAACAGAATACAAAGGCAGAGAGAAAATGAGAGAAGAAAGATAGTGTGAAAGATAGGAAAGAGTGTGTGAGACATACTATACATACTATACTTATTGTGATGTGATGATGTGATCTGTGATATGGTGATGTGATGATGTGATGATGTGATGATGTGGTGATGTGATGTGGTTTGATGATGTGATGTGGTGATGATGTGATGATGTGGTGAATGTGAGTGTGATGTGGTTATGATGTGATGTGTGATGTGGTGATGAATGTGATGATTGCTGATTTGATGATGTGATGTGGTGATGTGGTTTGATGATGTGATGATGTGATGTGGTGATGTGGTTTGATGATGTGATGTGATGATGTGATGGGTTGATGTGATTTGATGATGATGTGGTGATATTGATATGGTGTGATGTGGTGTGATGATGTGATGATGTGGTGATATGATGTGATGTGGTGTGATGTGGTGTGATGATGATGTGATGATGTGTCTCAGTTGGTAGAGCATGGTGCTTGCAACGCTAGTGTTGTAGGTTTGATTCCCACAGGTGACCAGTACAAAAAAGTATGAATCATTTTGCACTCATTACTGTAAACTGTTCTGGATAAGAGTGTCTAMTAAAAAGTAATGAATATATAATTTCAGTTTTCACATAGAAATAAATTGTATTTGAAAAGTATTTCAAGAAAAACTTATATCAAGCAAGTATTTTTATATTCCACAGGTATTATCAGATTAACTGTTTTGTACAGATAATTATCAGACTCAAGTTACAAATGTTGGTAAACACTCAAATACATTCAGTTTTAAATAATGCAGAAAAGTGATGCACTGGGCCTTTACTAGTCCTGTATTAGCAGACTGATATAAACTTCTTCAGCGTATCCCCACCCTTTCTGCAAAATAAACACAGCACCCCCACCCACAAACTACTTCCCGCTACTATGATTGTGCAACAACTCTGTAGACAGCAAACTCATAGGTGCACTATTTTCCCCCGGCCCTAACAGTCAAGTTGTACAGAAATAGAACACCTCACCGTAAATTAAGCCTGAGATATTGCCCTAATCCATGATAGGGGAGTAACAGAGACCCTGCCAGACGATGAAAGCTACTTAGTGTATTAACTCCCATTGTTACAGTGTGTGGGGAAGGTATCAAGAGCACGCACACCACAGGAGGCTGGTGAGGGGGAGGGGCTCATAATAATGTCCGGAACGAAGCAAATGGAGTGGCATCAAATGGAGTGGCACCTGGAAACCATGTGTTTGATGTATTTGTTACCATTCCACCTATTCTGCTCCAGTCATTAGAGAGAGCCCGTTCTCCCCAAAAAAGATTCCACCAACCTCCTGTGACGCATACACACACACATCATCAGCTGATCTGGTCACGAAGGCACAGACAGAGAGAGACAGAGAGAGACAGAGAGAGACAGAGAGAGACAGAGAGAGAGAGAGAGAGAGAGAGATCACATCAACAGCTCACATCCCTCAAACTCTCATAGCCAACTCCCATTCCAAACTATTAGTGTTGAACTTAAACTTTCCACTCCTGACTGTACTTCTTTTCTGTGTGTTCAGCGGAAAGTCAAGCCTGAAGCCCCACCCAGAGTCACCCTGTGGTCAGGATTGTATTCAGTAGTGCATGCACACTGTAAAATAAAAAAAAAGGTAAATTTGTGGCAACCAGCTGCAATAGGATTGTGATTTTGCTCAACAAAAATGTTGTTTAAAAATGTTGACCAAACTCACAATCCTATTGCAGCTGGTAACCTTACAATTAATTGTACATTGAATCAATATATATATATTTTTTTACAGTGCAATGGCAAATGTTTTAAAATGTTGTGCAACAGATGAAAATACACTTTTCTTATTGGACACGTCCAGGTAGTCCCTCACTGTTTCAGTCCCATTTCTTCCATTTGGTGCCAATTGAATGCACTCAGCAGCAGGACTCAGAACAGGAAGAGAATACTGCTGCCTGAAGGTTTGGTGATCGTGGAATCACGAGTTCTGTGACTGGCTGACTGGCATTATTAAGCATTACATAAGAGAGTGAATATAATGACTCAGTAATGATCAAGAAGAGAAATACAAGTAACATATMATCCATAACTACTGCTTTCTATGGAACAGCCAAACCGGGTAGAATGGCTTCTCGAAGTTGAACCTGAAAAGTTGTTTTTGTTGTTAGTCATGGAATGCAGTTCAACTGTYATTCCTGTCATGTTTTGATTAAACTTTTAATGAAGACTGTGACAGTGCATACACTTTTGCAATTAATAACATATAGCCTACCCCTGAACTATCAGTTTACTCTACCTGATTCACAACCATGAATGATATTCAGTTTTTCTCCAATACATGTAATTCAAAATGGAATGTTTAATCAAGGGCAACTTAAAGGCATTCCATTTGTTGCCCACCACCAGAAAGAGCCATGCGCTTACCAGGTTAGTTATAAGGTCATTTAGCACCCTCTAATGGGCTATGTAGGTAAGTAGSCAACAGTAATTGGGTTTTTATTTAACTAGGCAAGTCAGTTAAGAACAAACTCTTATTTACAATGACGGCCTACCCCGGCCAACTGTGCACCGCCCTACRGGACTCCCAATCACAACCAAATGTGATGCAGCCTGGATTTGAACCAGGTACTGTGACGCCTCTTGCACCGATGCAGTGTTTTAGTCCACTGCGCCACTACAGTAAATAAAATGTGCAGGTTTTGAAATAAAGCAAAGGCCAGCGATAGATTTTCCAGAAAGAGGGGCAATATGGGAAATATATAGAGAAGAATATTAGAGGGAGAAAAACAATGTGCACTCAAATGGATAAAATCTATAAGGCCGTGGGGATTTTTGGTATACGGTGCTCTTTGAAAATGGGTAGTGTGTGGGACTGGAAGAAAAACAATGAGGATGACGGCCACCACTTAGAAAATGAAACATTTTGAAAAAATGTATGGTGGGGTTTCCTTAGATTTCAGAMAGACAAAGAGGTGTAATGGGTTCACACAAAAATATGTTGCATAAAGCTTACTTAATTATTACATTTTTAATAGTTTTACCGGATCAGGGATTGCAAGTGTAACGGATGTGAAATGGCTAGCTAGTTAGCGGATACGCGCTAATAGCGTTTCAATCAGTTACGTCACTTGCTCTGAAACCTAGAAGTAGTGTTGCCCCTTGCTCTGCAAGGGCCGCGGCTTTTGTGGAGCGATGGGTAACGACGCTTCGTGGGCGACTGTTGTTGATGTGTGCAGAAGGTCCCTGGTTTGCGCCCGTGTCGGGGCGAGGGGACGCTTTAAAGTTATACTGTTACACAAACACAGACTTTTCAGTGCGTAGGTAAAATGTTATTTAATCCAAAACAGCATGTGTAAAGAACAGATGAGCAGCAGGTGCTTCTAATCAAATCAAATGTATTTATATAGCCCTTCTTACATCAGCTGATATATCAAAGTGCTGTACAGAAACCCAGCCTAAAACCCCAAACAGCAARCAATGCAGGTGTAGAAGCACAGTGGCTAGGAAAAACTCCCTAGAAAGGCCAAAACCTAGGAAGAAACTTAGAGAAGAACCAGGCTATGATGGGTGGCCAGTCCTCTTCTGGCTGTGCCGGGTGGAGATTATAACAGAAAATGGCCAAGATGTTCAAATGTTCATAAATGACCAGCATGGTCAAATAATAATAATCACAGTAGTTGTCGAGGGTGCAACAAGTCAGCACCTCAGGAGTAAATGTCAGTTGGCTTTTCATCTGCCAATCAAGGATGTGGCTTTTCTGGTCTACCTTTTGTATACAAATTAGAGATACAGAATTATAGGGTATGAGAGCCTGCACGATGGGCAACTCCAGTCCTCGAGGGCCTGATTGGTGTCACACTTCTCCATCCCTAGCAAACACAGCTGATTAATGAAATTGCATTCTAAACTGACGATCATGATTAGGTGAATATTGGAGTCAGGTGTGTTAGCTGGAGCTGGGGCAAAACTGTTACACAAATCAGGCCCTCGAGGACTGGAATTGCCCACCCTGCTGGTGTCCGCTCACCTAAATACATCATATTAATTCATGAGATAGCCCACCACTTACTTACTTTTTCCATCAATGTACCCTTGAAGAACAGAGGGAGGAACTTGATTAAAAAGGCATTTATTTCCTTGGCATTCCGACATASAAATGCAAACGCGTTAAGGCTTCGTTCATAAGGGCGCAAAAGTATATATMTTTTTTGAGAGAAGTGGTAAAAATGTGTTTATTTTTTATAAAATTGATGTTTCATATTAAGTTCAACTGGCAGAAATATAACATTTATTTGGTATATAATCAACTTGTGATCAAAGGTCAAAACAACCACAACTTCTGCSGTGTGAAAAGAAGGCTACAGTAACGCATGCGCAAGATCACTTTCCTCCACTTGTGGAAACAGGATATGCGCTTCGTCGACACCATCTAAAGGAATTTCAGAAATTGCAAAGATCAGGTACAGATAACCCAAAGGAGGAGTCCAAGGAGGGTTTTCTATTTGAGAAGCTTAGCAGTAAGTAGCTGTCATTCAGAAGACAACCGTCTTTCAGTTTGTGTTCATCAGTCAAATTATCATATGACGGGGAGTTTTATGCGACTGAGTTGTGTTGAAGAGGAACTAGACTGCTAGCTTCCACTGCTAGCGTAGTGGCCCCTTGTGCTAGCCAACAGTACACAAAACTTTACAGGAATAACTTTTTATTTACTTCAGGCGAAATAAATAAGTTAGCCCAGTRCGAGTAAACTTTGTTAACAATGTTTTCAAGGTATTGGAACTCAGGTATGTATTACAGGTTACTCTCAAAATAACTTTTCCACCAATTTTAGTTTAACTTCGCCAGCTATCTAGGCTAGCTGAAACTCATTGGTTGGGTGTTGTTAGTCTGTCAGCGATAACCTTGCTCGCTCTTGTTACAATACAACTAGCTAGCTACTGAACTTGTAAACTTCTTGCCAACTGACGTCCAGCATATCCAGCTAGGTAGCTAACTCATACAATAACAATGTCAGCACAGCCACATATTAAGGGTTATTTATTTAAGTAGTAAGGCACGAAGGGGTGTGGTATTGAAGTGATAATGCCCTCGAAGCCGGTGTTTTGTAGGATATTGGCACGGGTGTTAGGCCCGAGACGAAGTCGAGGCCTGGCAAACTTTGCCAACATATCCTCCAAACACCGGCTTCGAGGGCGTTATCACGTTTATACAACGGGTTACCAACATAGTGTAATGAAACAGCAGGGAGCAGGTCTCGAAGCAGGTCCGGCGCGCTATCGACTGTGCCGCAAAAGCATGCTCGAACGGCAGAGTCGATTTCCGCGCTTATAAACCCAGGGTCGTTACACTATACATATAATGATTGCCATTTTCATTAACGTTATTTTGGGTAATTTATTCATACTATTTCATCCTACCACAAGATGTAGTCCCGACATAAATATAGGGTTGCTACCCACTCTGACTGGTGGTTCGTTCTATTGGTTCGGTTGCCAGAGACGCGACCCAGTCGTTGTTTAATCTGGTGTAATAGTGTACTATATTTGGATACATCCATGACAATGAGCTAATGAGGCGATATTTCGCCTGGCATAGAACATGTGCGCTCTCATCAGGACACTGTTGTTAAGAGGAGCTATCCAACAACACAGCTAACACAATCACTTCAAGCTGGAAGACTGCAAACTAGCTGCACTTTGTTTCGACTTGGCCATTTTTCGATTTACATTTTTTTGTATATGTCCATAAATGATGCCAGTTGATTCATGATTTCGACTGGTTGAGAAACGCTGTCTGTCTCATCCAGACTCCTTCCTGACTGTAAATTACTATGGGACAACTGGAATTTGAAAATTGAAACAGTGTTGCAAATGTCGGAGAGACTGAAGTTTATACAAACCTAAGCTATTGAAAACTAAATGTTAATCTAAAAGAAATGTAAGATAATGTCTTGATGCTTTTATTAGTGGAGATCAAGTTTAAATTGCTTGGCTGGGCTGATGAGACAGTGATATGGAACAGAATAAATAGGCATTTTAAAGTCATAGATTTAGCCGGTGGTAACTTGTGGAATAAACCACTGGCTGGAAAGCGGTTTTAACCAATCAGCATTCAGGATTAGACCCACCTCGTTGTATAATAAACTCAGCAAAAAAATAGGATCCTGAAAAGGGGACATTTTGTCTTTCAAAGATAATTTGTAAAATTCCAAATAACTTAACAGATCTATATTGTAAAGGGTTTAAACACTGTTTCCCATGCTTGTTCAATGAACCATAAACAGTTAATGAACATGCACCTGTGGAAAGGTCGTTTTGACACTAACAGATTACAGACGGTAGGCAATTAAGGTCACAGTTATGAAAACGTAGGACACTAAAGAGGCCTTTCTACAGCCTCTGAACAACACCAAAAGAAAGATGCCCAGGGTCCCTGCTCATCTGCAAGAACGTGCCTTAGGCATGCTGCAAGGAGGCATGAGGACTGCAGATGTGGTCAGGGCAATAAATTGCTATGTTTGTACTGTGAGACGCCTAAGACAGCGCTACAGGACGGACAGCTGATCGTCCTCGCAGTGGCAGACCACGTGTAACAACACCTGCACAGGATCGGTACGTCCGAACATCACACCTGCGGGACAGGTACAGGATTGCAACAACTGCCCGAGTTACACCAGGAACTCACAATCCCTCCATCAGTGCTCCTATTGTCCGCAATAGACTGAGAGAGGCTGTACTGAGGGCTTGTAGGCCTGTTGTGAGGCAGGTCCTCACCAGACATCACCGGCAACAACATTGCCTATGGGCACAAACCCACTGTCGCTGGACCAGACAGGACTGGCAAAAAGTGCTCTTCACTGACGAGTCGCAGTTTTTTTTTTTTTTTGAGTGCTGCATGCAGGTGGCTAGATGCTCTCCCTGTAGTCTGTTTTTGATCTGTAATAACGGAAATAATAATAAGAGGGGAGAGGGACAAAGAGGATCTACTTTCACATTTTAAATGTTCTTGTTTCATTGCAGAGAAGTCCTCTCACAATTAATGAAATACACTGGTATAGTCAGTGTGATTACTGTTGGCTAAGGCAGGGGTAGAGCTGCCCCCACTCATCAAACTGCGAGGCCAGCTTTGTCATTGTCGTCAGCTGGTCCAACTCCTGAAATGCATGAAAAACAAAAAGATGTATAACATTAAAGAAGAGCCAACAAAGTGGTAAACCGGTTTTAAAAGCCACATTGTGGCCCACTCAAATATAGTTTTGAGACACTGAAAGCAGTAATAGCATTATTTAATTTGGAGTCGTCTGTAATCTATAATACATGTAGGCTTACCTGTACGTGGTACAGAAAGCATAGAGGCCCGCAGCAGTTCATCTCCTCAGCCAACATTGCGCTGMGGTTTCGCTGAAGATTAGCCACGGCCAGGTGCTGGGACAGCCAGCGAACATCCTTTACTTCCAGAAAAAAACTTTTTTTTTGTTGAGATGTAGTAGGTAAACAAGATGAGACCAGAGTAGCCAAGTGAAGAAATGTGATGCATAATCTCACCTTCACTTTTAAGTGCTGAAGCAGTTTTCAAGTCTTCTGTCTTGTTACGGCTTTTGGCAGTGACTATGGAGCTGCCGCAGGTGCTCCTTGAAGGGGTCCATATAGGGGTCGTCGGCTGATGCATCTTTTCAGGCCAGAGCAAGGCGGTGGGCAGCACACACGGGAAGGCATATTTTAGCTGTTCTGGCACATCACTATTAGAGGTCGACCGATTATGKTTTTTTCAACGCTGCCATCGATTTATTGGAGGACCAAAAAAAGCCGATGCCGATTTTTATATATATATATATATACACTGCTCAAAAAAATAAAGGGAACACTTAAACAACACAATGTAACTCCAAGTCAATCACACTTCTGTGATATCAAACTGTCCACTTAGGAAGCAACACTGATTGACAATACATTTCACATGCTGTTGTGCAAATGGAATAGACAACAGGTGGAAATTATAGGCAATTAGCAAGACACCCCCAATAAAGGAGTGGTTCTGCAGGTGGTGACCACAGACCACTTCTCAGTTCCTATGCTTCCTGGCTGATGTTTTGGTCACTTTTGAATGCTGGCGGTGCTTTCACTCTAGTGGTAGCATGAGATGGAGTCTACAACCCACACAAGTGGCTCAGGTAGTGCAGCTCATCCAGGATGGCACATCAATGCGAGCTGTGGCAAGAAGGTTTGCTGTGTCTGGCAGCGTAGTGTCCAGAGCATGGAGGCGCTACCAGGAGACAGGCCAGTACATCAGGAGACGTGGAGGAGTCCGTAGGAGGGCAACAACCCAGCAGCAGGACCGCTACCTCCGCCTTTGTGCAAGGAGGAGCACTGCCAGAGCCCTGCAAAATGACCTCCAGCAGGCCACAAATGTGCATCACCGGTTTGGCGAAGTAGGCTGTGATTCGATGATAAATAAACAGGCACCGCATTGATTATATGCAACGCAGGACCAGCTAGTTAACTACACATGGTTCATATTACTAGGTTAACTAGTGATTATGTGAAGATTGTTTTATGTGAAGATTATATATATATATATATATATATATTTTTTTTTTTATAAGATAAGTTTAATGCTAGCTAGCAACTTACCTTGGCTCGTTGCTGCAGTCGCGTAACAGGTGGTCAGCCTGCCATGCAGTCTCCTCGTGGAGTGCAATGTGTTTGGCCATAATCGGCGTCCAAACATGTCAATGACAGATTTCTTATGAAAACTTGAAATCGCTCCTAATTAATCGGCCAACTTCTAATCACAATTGTGTCCAGTTTGAAGATGAAGAAAATAATTTGTATCACCAGACATACTGTATATAAAAAAAATAAATGTAAATGTTCATTCTAAAACTTTGTCCATACCAGTCATCACTGCAACCCTATCAGTGCCCAGGCCGTACAATTTCTCTGTTGGTATCTTTTTGATGTGCAGCACCTCCTTGATGGCCACAATGACGGTGTCTGCCTTCCCATCAGGGACTGACACCAGGAACTGGTTGTAAAGGTGTTGTCCCTCTTGATCCATGTATCTGGAAAACACAAAAATCCATACACAATTTCATTATCAAATTGTATTTGTCACATGCGCCGAATACAACAGTAGTAGACCTTACAGGGAAATGCTTACTTACAAGCCCTTAACCAACAATGCAGTTTTAAGAAAAATACCCCCCCCCCCAAATAATTAAAGAGCAGCAGTAAAATAACAATAGCGAGGCTATATACAGGCTGACAAGGTAAAACATCTGTCGTTCTGCCCCTGAGCAAGGCAGTTAACCCACTGTTCCCCGGGCGCCGACAACGTGGATGTCGATAAGGCAGCCCCCCTCATCTCTCTGATTGAGGGGTTGGATTAAATGCGGAAAACACATTTCAATTGAATACATTCAGTTCTGAGGACCAATGCTAAATCTTTTCAGTCTCCTGAGGGGGAATAAGTTGTGTGCCCTCTTCACGACTGTCTGGTTTCCTTGGATCATGTTAGTTTGTTGGTGATGTGGACGCCAAGGAACTTGAAGCTTTCAACCTGCTCCACTACAGCCCTGTCGATGAGAATGGGGGCGTGCTCGGTCCTCCTTTTCCTGTAGTCCACAATCATCTCCTTTGTCTTGATCACATGGAGGGTGTTGTCCTTGCACCACACGGTCAGGTCTCTGACCTCGTCCCTATAGGCTCTCGTCGTTGTCAGTGTCAGGCCTACCACTGTTGTCATCGGCAAACTTAATGATGGTGTTGGAGTCGTGCCTGGCTTTGCAGTCGTGAGTGAACAGGGAGTACAGGAGTGGACTGACCACACACCCCTGTTGAGGATCAGCGTGGCGGATGTGTTGTTCCCAACCCTTACCATCTGGGGGTGGTCCGTCAGGAAGTCCAGGATCCAGTTGCCGAGGGAGGTGTTTAGTCCCAGGGTTCTAAGCTTAGTGATGCGCTTTGAGGGCACTATGGTGTTGAACGCTGCGCTGTAGTCAATGAACAGCATTCTCACATAGGTGTTCCTATTGTCCAGGTGGGAAAAGGCAATGTTGAGTGCGATTGAGATTGCATTATCAGTGGATCTGTTGGGGCGGTATGCGAATTGGAATGTCTATGGTTTCTGGGATAATGGTGTTGATGTGAGCCATGACCAGCTTTTCAAAGCACTTCATGGCTACTGACATGAGTGCTACAGGGAGGTAGGCATTTAGGCAGGTTACCTTTGCTTTCCTGGGCACAGGGACTATGGTCATCTGCTAAAAACGTCAGTGGAGACACTTGCCTGTTGGTCCATACTTCCTCTGAGCACACGTCCTGGTAGTCCGTCTGGCCCTGCGGCCTTGTGAATGTTGACCTGTTTAAATGTCTTGCTCACATCACGCTCTCTGTAGCTGATCACACAGTTGACCGGAACAGCTGGTGCTCTCATGCATGCTTCAGTGTTGCTTACCTCAACGCGAGCACAAAAGGCATTAGGCCATTTGGTAGGCTCACGTCACTGGGTATCTCCCGGCTGGGTTTCCTTTTTGTAGTCCAAAATAGCTTGCAAACCCTGCCACATCCGACGAGCGTCAGAGCTGGTGTAGTCGGATTAAACCTTAGTCCTATATTGCCTGTTTTGATGGTTCGTCTGTGGGCATAGCAGGATTTCTTATAAGCGTCCAGATTGGTGTCCCGCTCCGTGAAAGCGGCAGCTTTAGCCTTTAGCTTGGTGCGGATGTTGCCTGTAATACATGGCTTCTGGTTGGGACGGTCACTGTGGGTTACGACGTTGTCATTGCACTTATTGATGAAGGTGGTATACTCCTCAATGCCGTTGGATGAATCCCGGAACATATTCTAGTCTGTGCTAGCAAAACAGTCCTGTAGTGTAGCATCCGTGTCATCTGACCACTTCCGTATTTTGCGAGTCACTGGTACATCCTGCTTTAGTTTTTGCTTGTAAGCTGGAATCGGGAGGATAGAATTATGGTAATTTGCCAAATGGTGGGTGAGAGAGAGCTTTGTGTGCGTCTCTGTGTGTGGAGTAAAGGTGGTCTAGAGTTTATTTTTTGTTGTTGTAGTCCCCCCCCCCCCCCCCCCCCCCCCCCCTCTGGTTGCACATGTGGACATGCTGGTAGAAATGAGGTAAAACGGATTTGCCTGCATTAAAGTCCCCGGCCACTAGGAGCGCCGCTTTTGGAGGAGCATTTTCTTGTTTGCTTATGGTTATGATTCAGGTACTGTACTTGTCAACCGAGCCCTAGGTCCTGAACTTCAACCTGACCCTTGATAGGCCTAGGCTACATCTATGCTATGGCTGTTAGTACAAACAGTCAGTCCACCTCTGGTACAATGTTATGTTGATAACTGACTTTGCTTTCTTGTTTTAAAGTTTCTATTGAATGAAAGTCAAGTAGGCTTGTGTGTTAGGGCTATCTTGAGTTCAGATTGCCACTTGTTTCAAAGCTTTCCATGCAATTGTACATTCATTGGTAGAGWAGTTTTCACTTAGTCAAACAGCTTGTAATAAAAACATGTTTGTTGCRGCAGTCTTCCATGGAAGAGCTCATCAGCATTTCACACATCAACCTTGAACAGAACATATTTCTTAAATGTACTCCATGTAGAGGTCAACTAGTGCTGAGCGATTAACCGAAATGCCAGTTTTTGTTTTTGATAATACTAATTGACAGACCTCAGTTCAATTATACTGAACAAAAATATAAACGCAACATGTAAAGTGTTGGTCCCATGTTTCATGAGCTGAAACAAAAGATCCCAGAACTTTTCCTTACACACATTATTTCTCAACAAAACAAATTACATCCCTGTTAGTGAGCATTTCTCCTTTGCCAAGATAATCCATCCACCCGGCAGGCGTGGCATATCAAGAASCAGATTAAACAGCATTCTGTCTGTTTTTAAAGCCCCTTTGTGGGTTTGGCTCCCCAGTGGGTAGGCCAAGTTGCCAAGTGGCTGGGCCTATATCTTCCCAGGACCACCCATGGCTGCAGCSCTTCCCAGTCATGTGTAATCCATAGATTAGGACCTAATACATTTCTTTCAATTGAATGTACAATTCATATAAGGACATCAATCTTTAAAATTGTTGCATTTTATATTTTGTTTAGTATACTTTGAACTACTAAAATAGTGACTTTTGTCAGACAGCATAGGCAGCAGCTCTATAGAGATGATTACTTGAAATAAAATAATTTAATCAAATTAAACAATATACACAACTGAAATATTCAATACTGTGAGTTTATTGCGATAYGATGTTCCAAACGTATTGCTCACCATATGTCTACTGCAGAGGGACTAGAGAGAGACATGAGAAAATGACTTTTGATCAGTGTGGAAATAAKTGTTGAAAACAAATTGTCTCCTTGTTTAAAAAGGAGATGGAGAACAAGYTATGAAGGAAAAATACTGGAGTTTTGGTGCAGGTAAAGCCAACTGGAGAAATAATATTAATATTGCGACTTTGACAACTATATACCGTAAAAAATAATATCCCGATTTATGTAGCCTAACTGTATAATTGTTTGCCACCATCACTACATTCTAAGCCGTATGCTAGTTTAGATATTGGACACACTGAAACGTGTCTAAAAACACTCTGTCATGGTAGAGAATCTGGTGCAGCTTGTCCACACCAAGCGTTTCATCATTCAGTGCTGTGTGTTCCTGACTGGCATGTTAAYGATGTTTCAAACACATCCTCATTTCTCTATCAGCCTCTCCTTATCACCAGCCTCCTCATTGTAAGCGTGCTGTCTGCTTAATGACACCAAGCCATAATGGTACTGACAAGGAACTAGCCTACTGCTGTCTGTAGGCACAGAAAGATGCTGCTCATTTGTCTATCTGTCGGTCAACTTTTTTTATTTCCTTTTCCACACAACATTCAAACCCCAAAGACCCCTCTGGGCTGCCAGGAAAGCAATCTTTTTTCCCCTTTGTTGAGACCAAAGTTTAACCATTGTTTTTTGTAAAGTTACATAGTATGTTGATTCTGTCTGCAAAGTTCAATGGTACCTTTCAGACATGCTCAAATGGATATCTGTGTTCTTGAAACATTAACTTATGAACCCTTCTCTCTCTGTCCCTCTATCTGGCCACCCCTCTCCCCCAGGCCTCAGAGTGTAGAGCTTGGTGTGACAGGACGAGCCTCCAACTTCGACAGCAGTAAAATGGCGGATATGTCAGCGGAAGAGATCACCATGAGGGCCAACCAAGTGACCGATGAGGTACAGCTGCCACCCGTATCCATGGAGACACTATAGGAATGCTGGGAATGGGGGTAGTGTTATGMGGCAGTATTAGCTTAGCTCCTGTGTCAACTCCTATAGAGAAGCAGTAACACATCGACGGGGGAAAAACTCTTACTCTTTGCTGACTGAGCACACCTAAGCTACATCTAAGAAACTAATTTATTCAGATCTAAGTTAGTGTTCTGTTAATAGTAATAGTGTGGTCCTCTGCCATTTTGATTTATCTTTATCTCTTACCTACCTGTTTGTCTGTCTCTCTCTCTCTCTCCTTGCTGCCTGACTGACCGACTGATACCTATGTACTGGGTTTAGTCCAACATGGCATGGGATAAACTGTCATAGTAACCTGCTTAATGTACAACACACCAGGGTTCTCCCCAAATAATCTGAGRGGCACTGTGCCACCTTGTGGCTTGTCGTTCTGTGTGAGAAATATTCCAAACAGACTCTGGGACAGTTGTAGGGTGATAGAACCCAAATTCATACGACTGTACATAAAAAATTAATGAGGCTGATGCAACCGATGAGAACGTTTAACTTAAAATATTGATAKACTTCCTAGAACTGTTCGCCCAGCCAAACTGAGCAATTGGTGGAGAAGGSCCTTGRTCAGGAAGGTGACCAAAAACCYGATGGTCACTCTGACAGAGCTCTAGAGTTCCTCTGTGGAGATGGGAGAACCTTTCAGAAGGACAACCATCTCTGCAGCAMTCCACMAATCAGGCCTTWATGGTAGAGTGGYCAGACCGAAGCCACTCTTCAGTAAAAGGCACATGACAGCCCGCTTGAAGTTTGCCAAAAGGCACCTAAAGGACTCTCAGACCATGAGAAACAAGATTATCTGGTCTGATGAAACCAAGATTGAACTCTTTGGCCTGAATGCCAAGCGTCACATCTGGAGGAAAACGGGCACCATGCCTACAGTGAAGCATGGTGGTGGCAGCATCATGCTCTGGG
Organism: Salvelinus sp. IW2-2015; assembly: GCF_002910315.2. Lineage (NCBI taxonomy): Eukaryota > Metazoa > Chordata > Actinopteri > Salmoniformes > Salmonidae > Salvelinus > Salvelinus sp. IW2-2015. Next base: position 24,237,748 of record NC_036843.1, read on the forward strand.
GAGACTAGTCAGGATTGAGAAGATGAACGGAGCAAAGTACAGAGATCCTTGATGAAAGCCTGCTCCAGAGCGCTCAGGACCTCAGACTGGGGCTAAGGTTCACCTTCCAACAGGACAACGACCCTAAGCACACAGCCAAGACAACGTAAGAGTGGCTCCAAGACAAGTCTYAATGTCCTTGAGTGGCCCGGACTTGAACCCGATCAAACATCTCTTGAGAGACATGAAAATAGCTGTGCAGCGACGCTCCCCATCCAACCTGACAGAGCTTGAGAGAATCTGCAGAGAAGAATGGGAGAAACTCCCCAAATACAGGTGTGCCAAGCTTGTAGCGTCATGCCCAAGTAGGGTCACTGCCAAAGGTGCTTCAACAAAGTACAGCGTAAAGGGTCTGAATAATTCATGTAAAGAAAAAATGTATTTTTTATTTATAACTTTTTACTGTTTTTGCTTTGTCATTATGGGGTATTGGGTGTAGATTGATGATGGGGGTGGGGGTAATTTAATCATTTTAGATTAAGTCTGTAACTTAACAAAATGTGGAAGAAGTCAAGGGGTCAGAATACTTATGAATGCACTGTATATACAGTTGAAGTCGGAAGTTTACATACACTTAGGTTGGAGTCATTAAAACTCGTTTTTCAACTGCTCCACAAATTCTTGTTAACAAACTATAGTTTTGGCAAGTCGTTAGGACATCTACTTTTGCATGACACAAGTAATTTTTCCAACAATTGTTTACAGACAGATTATTTCACTTTATTTTCACAAAATTCCAGAAAATTATGCATTGCTTTAGAAGCTCTGATAGGCTAATTGACAGCATTTGAGTCAATGGAGGTGTACCTGTGGATGTATTTCAAGCCTACCTTCGAACTCAGTGCCTCTTTGCTTGACACATGGGGAAATCAGCAAAGACATCAGAAAAAAAATTGTAGACCTCCACAAGTCTGGTTCATCCTTGGGAGCAATTTCCAAATGACTGAAGGTACCACGTTCATCTGTACAAACAATAGTACGCAAGTATAAACACCATGGACCACACAGCCATCATACCGCTCAGAGGCGTTCTGTCTCCTAGAGATGAACGTACTTTGGTGCGAAAAGTGCAAATCAATCCAGAAGAACAGCAAAGGACCTTGTGAAGATGCTTGAGAAACGGGTACAAAAGTATCTATATCCACAGTAAAACGAGTCCTTTATCGACATAACCTGAAAGGCTGCTCAGCAAGGAAGAAGCCACTGCTCTAAAACCGCCATAAAAAAGCCAGACTACGGTTTGCAACTGCACATGGGGATAAAGATCGTACTTTTTGGAGAAATGTCCTCTGGTCTGATGAAACAAAAATAGAACTGTTTGGCCATAATGACCATCGTTATGTTTGGAGGAAAAAGGAGGCTTTCAATCTGAAGAACACCATCCCAAGCACGGSGGTGGCAGCATCATGTTGTKGGGGTGCTTTGCTGCAGGAGGGACTGGTGCACTTMACAAAATAGATGGCATCATGAGGTAGGAAAATGTTGGATATTTTGAAGCAACATCTCAAGACATCAGTCAGGAAGTTAAAGCTGGTCGCCAAATGGGTCTTCCAAATGGACAATGACCCCAAGCATACTTTCAAAGTTGTGGCAAAAAGACTTAAGGACAACGTGTTATTGAAGAGTAACATCAACTGTTAACAGTACCATATTCCTAGCATGCGATGATTCAATTGCTGTTTGTTTTGGTTGTTATTTTTGTTTTTCGAATCAACTTAATGGTCTATTTTGGTTAATGGCCTTGGTGCCCTGGCGGATTGGGCATCTCTTGGAGCCCAAATGGCCTTGCACCTAAAATCATGAAATTCCAGACCTGGTGACACACTCACTGTGAATTACTCTTGCCTGGCTCTCATGGTCCCTGTTCGGTTGACCATTTGAAAAATTGTATTACTAGTGTAATTCTAGGAAAAGCGGTGGAAAATATTAATTCAATTAATGAATTTTCACTTAAATAAAAAAGCAAACAGTGATTATCATTTAAGGCTCTAGATTTGAGGAAAAGTCAGTTACAGGTGTTAAACCCAAACGGGTGCACAGCGCCCCCCTCTGGGACACCCCCTCAATAATCAGAACCACCTTAAAAGATCCTTAGAGGAACCCTACACACACACAGAGAGATCTCGATATGAATGGTTCAGACACGAAGCAGGCTTAGAATTGTGTCAGAGGGGGTTAATCATGTTCAACTCTATGTTGAGGTGATATGGTATAACAGTTCATGCTGATTTAAGTCGTCATGTCCCAAATAATAATTTCCCCCTCTAACTTCTCTGCTGTAGGCTACGCCTTTCACAGTCATGTTATTAATAGGGCGTCTCACCTGACTCGCCTGCACTGACTGCATTCCATCATAACGTTGTCATGTGACCTGGTGCTGCTGTTGTGTGGGACTGTGCTGCTGCTGTGTGGGAGATGGTTAATCTACCTGACCAGGCACAGTTCAGCCATATGTCAACTACTTAAGATCTGAGTCTCTGTGGGCCTGTTAAATAGAGAACCATGTGTCGGGCTCWCCGAACAGGTTTTAAAATTAGGACAATTCACGATAGGCTTTGTGCCTGTCCTGGGAATTGAGTACTACCCAAGAAGCCTTTCATATTACCTAGGCTCTAGTCTAGAGCCTTTTTTCCTGTATGTCTGTACCCCTGAAAGACTCAATCAAAACAAGGACTCTGTAAGGTGTCTATCATTTGTCTGTTCAGCTGTCATGTTCTACAGGCTACACTATTGCGCTATCAATCAAATGTATTTTATAAAGCCCTTTTTTACATCAACAGTTGTCACAAAGTTCTTAACACAGCCTGCAAACAATGCAGATGTAGAAGCACAGTGGTTAGGGAAAAACTCTAGAAAAGCAGGAACCTAGGAAGCAGCCTAGAGAGGAAGCAGCCTAGAGAGGAAGCAGCCTAGAGAGGAAGCAGCCTAGAGAGGAAGCAGCCTAGAGAGGAACCAGGCAGTGCTCTTCTGGCTGAGCCTATTACCTACCGGTACCTTACAATAAGACCTTATTGTGTGTGTTTTGTCCTCTACAGTCCTTGGATTGCACCAGGCGGATGCTACAGATGGCCGAGGAGGTGAGACAAACGTTATTGCTCTGACAGTCTAGCCCAACACAAGCCCTTTGTCATTACATACAGAAGAAGTACACTGAACAGAAATATTATAAAAATGTCAAAGATTTCACGGAGTTACTTCATGTAAGGAAATCAGTCAATTTAAATTAATTAATTAAGCCCTAAGCTATGGATTTCACATGACTGGGAATACAAATGCATGAAAGGTAGGGGCGTGGATCAGAACCAGTCAGTATCTGGTCTGCAGCGGGATCAAGCTGTTGAAAGGGGCCTGTGGAATGTTGTCCCRCTCTTCAATGGCTGTACGACGATCCAGCACATCCCAAACATACTCAATGGGTGACATGTCTGGTGAGTATGCATACCATGGAAGAACTGCCACATTTTCAGCTTCCAGGAATTGTGTACAGATCCTTGCGATATGGAGCCATGCATTTTCATTCTGGAACATGAGGTGATGGTGGCGGAGGAACGGCACAACACTGGGCCTCGTCACGGTATCTCTGTGCATTCAAATTGCTGTCGATAAAATGCAATTGTTTGTTGTCCGTAGCTTATGCCTGCCCATACATTGCCCCATGGTGGCGGTGGGGTTCTCTGTTCACAACGTTGACATCAGCAAACCGCTCACCCAAACTACGCCATGCACGCTGTCTGTCATCTGTCCGGTACAGTTGAAACCGGGATTCATCCATGAAGAGCACACTTCTCCAGCGTGCCAGTGGCCATTGAAGTTGAGTCTTTGTCCCCTGTGAAGTTGGTTACGACACCAAACTGCATTCAGGTCAAGACCCTGGTGAGGATGACGAGCACGCAGATGAGCTTCTCTGAGATGGTTTCTGACAGTTTGTGCAGAAATTCTTGGGTTGTGCAAACCCACAGTTTCATCAGCTGTCTGGGTGGCTGGTCTCAGATGATCCCGCAGGTGAAGAAGCCGGATGTGGAGTTCCTGGGCTGGCATGGTTACACGTGGTTGTGAGGCTGGTTGGACGTACAAGGCAAATTCTCTAAAATGAGGGTGGTGGTGGCTTATGGTAGAGAAATTCACTGGCAACAGCTCTGGTGGACATTCCTGCAGTCAGCATGCCAATTTGCACRCTCCCYCAACTTGRGATTTSTGGCATTGTGGTKKGAGACAACYGCACATTTTWGTGGCCTTTTCTTGTCCCCAGCACAAGGTGCACCTGTGTAATGATCATGCTGTTCAATCAGCTTCTTGATATGCCTGTCAGGTGAATGGATTATCTTGGCAAAGGAGAAATCCTCACTAACAGGGATATAAACAAATTTATGCACAACATTTTTGAGAAGTGTTTTTTGTGTGTATGGAAAAGGTCTGGGATGTTTTATTTCAGCTCATGGGACCAACACTTTACATGTTGCGTTTTATATTTTTCTTCAGCATATTTCTGTGTTGCTGAAGTTAGCTGAACTGTGGTCTTTGAATTCCTAATGTGGTGCTTGTCCTGTGTTCAGACCAGGGAGACTGGTGTCAACACCATCGACATGCTGGACCAACAGGGGGGTGAGTCTGAGTTCACTACAGAGTACCAGCTCTTAGGAACGCCATCTTTTTTTTCTCCCCGAAGATCTTATTGTTAAAGCCAGTTTTTTAACTTAGGTTAAATTAATGAATTAATATGGTTTTAGTGTTTCATTTCCCTGACATGTGTCTTTGCTGTTTTGTCCTGGTTGCATGACAGAGCAACTGAGACGTACAGAGGAGGGTATGGACCAGATCAACCAGGACATGAGGAAGGCTGAGAAGAACCTGACTGACCTGTCCAAGTGCTGTGGCCTCTGTGTCTGCCCCTGTGACAGGTACTGGACACCCCTCTTACCACCAAACTATAACACAAGCGTAGCACATCAGTTTCTTTCTCTCTCACTTCTGGAAATGAGTCATGTGACACTGTGCTGTTCTTGTAATGTTGATTCTGTTTCTTAGCATGTTTACATTTCTAACTTGTAAAGAACAAGATGGCCCCGCGCTCTGTTTATGCTTCCAATTTACCGYTTTAGTGACAACCTTTTTCTATCCCAAACAAATCATGAGGTCAAAAAGACGTGCTCACATCCCAAAATATACACATTTCACCTCACATGRCCATTACACACATGGTGGGTGTGGAAACAATTCAATTCACTTTGGCGCGCAGTCAATCATAATCCATCACGGAGGTGTGTGTGGTCATTAAGATTATATACATACAGATGGATCCGAGTTAACCTAGGCAACAGTAAAAAAATATTATGTTGGAATATTGACCATTACTTGCAGGTGGCACTAGATAGAATTATAGTGACCTATTTCAAAAACAACATTTACATTTACATTTAAGTCATTTAGCAGACGCTCTTATCCAGAGCGACTTACAAATTGGGCACATGTACAACTTGTGTATCTAATAATTTAGCAATGATGGGCACATGTAGTAGTACATATATACAGGACCAGTGAAAATGATGGGCACACCTACTCATTCTAGTGTTTATTTTTACTATTTTCTACATTGTAGAATAATAGTGAAGACATCAAACTATGAAATAACACATATGGAGTCATGTAGTAACCAAAAAAGTRTTAAGCAAATCAAAATATATTTRAGATTTTTCAAGGTAGCCACCCTTTGCCTTGATGACAGCTTTGCACACTCTTGGCATYCTCTCAACCAGCATCAACTGGAATGCTTTTACAACAGTCTTGAAGGAGTTCCCACATATACTGAGCACTTGTTGGCTGCGTTTCCTTCACTCTGTGCTCCAACTCATCCCAAACCATCWCAATTGGGTTGAGGACGGGTGATTGTGGAGGCCAGGTCATCTGATGCAGCACTCCATCACTCTCCTTCTTGGTCAAATATCCCTTACACAGCCTGGAGGTGTGTTTGGGTCATTGTCCTGTTAAAAAACAAATGATAGTCCCACTAAGCGCAAACCAGATGGGATGGCGTATCGCTGCAGAATGCTGTGGTAGCCGTGCTGGTTAAGTGTGCCTTGAATTATAAATAAATCACTGACAGTGTCACCAGCAAAGCACCATCACACCACCACCTCCATGCTTCATAGTGGGAACCACACATGCAGAGATCATCCGTTCACCTACTGTGAGTCTAACAAAGACACGGTGGTTGGAACCAAAAATCTCAAATTTGGAATCATCAGACCAAAGGACAGATTTCCACCGGTCTAATGTCCATTGCTTATGTTTCTTGGCCCAAGCAAGTTTCTTCTTATTGGTGTCCTTTAGTAGTGGTTTCTTTGCAGTAGTTCACAGAACCTGATTCACATAGTCTACTCTGAACAGTTGTTGAGATGTGTCTRTTACTTGAACTCTAAAGCATTTATTTGGCCTGCAATTTCTGGGGCTGGTAACTCTAATGAACTTATCCTCTGCAGCAGAGGTAACTCTGGGTCTTCCTTTCCTGTGGCAGTCCTCATGAGAGCCAGTTTTATCATAGCGCTTGATGTTTTTGCGACTGCACTTAAAGAAACATTCAAAAGTTCTTGACATTTTCCTGGATTGACTGAACTTCATGACTTAAAGTAATGAAGTACTGTCGTTTCTCTTTGTTTGTTTGAGCTGTTCTTGCCATAATATGGACTTGGTCTTTTTATCTTCTGTATACCTTGTCACAACACAACTGATTGGCTCAAACGCATTAAAAAAGACTACCTCATGAAGCTGGTTGAGAGAATGTCAAGGTAAAGGGTGGCTACTTTGAAGAATCTCACATATAAAATATTTAGATTTAACACTTTTGGTTGATTTCATGTGTGGCAAGTCAAATCAACGTAACATGTTCATGTAAGAAACTTGGTTCAGACCTTTAAGAGACGGTGTGGACAAACGGTGAAACCAATACAATTCTCTTCTCAGTAATAGTTTATTAGTACCCCCCCCCCCCCTAGGAGTCTTAACATGTYCGATACCAATGTATCTCATAGAGCTGATGTGATGAGCCTCCAGGAAGTGCTCAGCCACAGGGTTTCTGATGAAGRGTCCTAATATTACTCCTGTGTTCTGCTGTCCTTGTTTTTCCTACATAGCATAGACACACAAATACACCCTTATTTTTTTTAGAATGATACCCTTAATCTTAATGGCCTTGCCCGTTATGCGATGATTGTGCATTTGTTTGCTACGTGGCACCGGTAGAACTTCTCTTCCCCTGAAGTTGTCCCCTGATTGACGGACTGACTTGAATGAATGATTTGTTTGATGGACTGATTTGAATGATGGACTGACTAATGATCCGTTGATTGACGGACTGACTTGATTCTCCCTCAGGGTGACGTCCATAGAGCATGACTCTAAGTACAAGCGTACCTGGGGAACAGGTGATGGTAGCAGTACAGGAGAGGGAGGGGGTGGCTCGGTGGTGTCCAGGCAACCCTCAGGCGTCCATAACGGACAAGCCAACCAGCAGCAGCCCATGGGGGGCTCTGGACCCTACATMAAGAGGTGGGTGAAGCCAGTCAACCGTATAATACACACCTAGTTTGTAACTATCAGCTTGATCCAACTTGCTTTTGCTCCCTTTGCCCTTTTTTTAAATGTGTGAAGATCGGTAAGGTGGAGGGAATGTGGTGGAATCTCCACAACATTGCTTCTACTTCTCCAGACCCTTCAGACCTGAAAACACCATAGGGTTAGGGCTATCAAGCAAGTGCAAATAGTCTCATGATTGTGTTTTGACACTGAGAATAGTAGATATGTGCGGTCATGTGGCCCCTTAACTCCCCCAGGATTACCAACGATGCTCGGGAGGATGAGATGGAGGAGAACCTGGATCAGGTGGGCAGCATCATAGGGAACCTGAAGAACATGGCCAGTGACATGGGCGCTGAGCTAGACAAGCAGAACAAACACATCGACCGCATCACAGAAAAGGTGGGTTGTCGTCATGGCTGGGCTGTGTTCTCCATCCATACACTGCCTCACACTCCTTAGGGGTTATGATACCATGTTGTGGGGCTTATACCACCAGTATGCTCTGACGAAGGTCTTTGTGACCAGAAGTTCTGCATATTAAAGGTGCAGAGATTGTTTTCTACAGTTGAGTTTTTCCTCTTCATACACCTCCGCTAGCTTTTTCTGGGGTGTGGTACAGTATATTTGTCTTGTGTACCATGAGGATGCCTAACATAGGGCTGTACTGTCAGACGGCCTTCTGTTTCACTAAGAAAGAGTAATGTAGATATTGATCCACCGCTCACCTGGTGTGTGTGTGTACTGTCTCTCTCCCTCAGGCGGACGTAAACAAAGCACGTATCGATGAAGCCAACCAGCGAGCCAATAAGCTCATCAAGTAGACCTACCTACCTGCTCCTGATTTTGAAATCATCCACCTTGAATCTCTGCCTCAGCTCTCATGTACACACACACACACACACACACACACACACACTCTCTCTCCTTGAGAACAAAGTAAATCAACCAGGACAAAACCCATGAATCAGCACCTACCACACGTGCCTTTTCTGTAATGATGTAAATATGCTCACGCAACTCTCTCTTATTCTACCTTTTTATGACTAGTTCAAAGTCCTTGCCTGGGTCCCTTCCCAAATATGTGACGCAGTGAATCACTTTTCCAGGCGTTGTGAGATCTGTGCCCGTATTCAGAAAGCCTCTGAGTAGGAGGGCTGATGTAAGATGGGTTATATATTCATTCAGGCCCTGATAAGCAGTGGAGGCTGCTGAGAGGAGGACGGCTCATAGTAATGGGATMGTGTCAAACACATGGGTTCAATGTGCTTGATGCCATTCCATCCACTCCATTCCAGCCATTATTTTGAGCTGTCCTCCCCTAATATATGTGCAGTGTGGCTGCCGAAAAATATGACCTGGAACATCAGATTCTCACCGTCTGTTGCCCCCTGGTGGTCATGGGGTGTCACAGCAGCTGTATACACCTCAGGCATATGCAGGGAAAAGTTATGAGACAACAGCTCTTCATATCATGGCATTTGTAATTATTGTTATTGTTTGAAATGTGCTTATTTAATTATTCTTATAAAGCAGAAGTGACTTGTGAATAAAGTTAGGACCTATACCCTTTGAATTGAAATAATGTTTGAACGATCTAATATCTGTTTTACACTTAACAAACTTCTTGAATGGGTTTGTATGGCCTGGGGTCCAGCTATAACACACCGAATGAGGAAAACATACTATTACATTAAACATGTTTTCCTTAGAGTAAAAACTAATCATTAACCAAAGATCTTGTTAGATTTACCTCTGCTAGCCTGGGTGCCAGTCTGTTTGTGCTATCATGCCAACTCTTTGGCTGGRATTCAATTCGACCATGCTTTGTCAGCTATGCACATTTAAAGGCAATGTTTTCGTGTTCGCTGCAGATGTCGGTTGAATCGAACATGATTTTTTATTTTTTTAAATGTCAAGCAGTGCGCTTGACATTTAAAAAAAAATCTACCGTGGTTTGGATGGAATCTCTGCCCTTGACCCTCATTGGCTTGACARTGAATGAGCAATGGAGTTGTCAAGAATACAAACAGATCTGGGACCAGGCTACATCTCTGCCTCCAATGGATCAAATGCTGTACTTCCCCTCTGTTATTTCACTCCTTTCTATTTGAACTGCCATGTTTTCACCTGAGAGGACTAAGTGCCTTTTGTCTTGGAAAGATTCCAGTGGCTGTGTTGTAACAGCCTGGTCCCCAAAACAGCTCTTCTGCCTGTCAGTAATTTAGGCATGGATTCAATCCGTAGCGTCGAAGAACTGCACTATAGCGTAATTGACATTCTAAAGGCAATTTTCCCGCGTTTGCTGAGACTGCATTTACGGTAAACACTGCGTATGTCGGTTCAATCGGCAATKACTTTTTAATTTCGATCTCTATGGTGGATCTTCCACGCTATGATTCAATATATCCTCTTATTCATCCAGAAATGTCCCATCTGTTTCTTCATTAAATATTTGTAAGAAAAACTATGTGAAAATGTTCTTCTGCATTCAGGTATGTGCTGGTTCAGACTGAAAGAAACTGATTRTCTAAGGCTGGATATTAACCAAAGTGACATTTGGACTAATTTAGATTGTTATGCTAGCTACGTTATACTTCTGTCTAGAGTCTGTTGCTTCAACACCGGAGTGAAATAACACTCATGGTTACCAACTGTAATTCATCAACTGCATCTTTTTCAGTTAAGAATATGTTGAGGAAAACCGCTTGCTCTGTCTGGATGATTGTTTAACATCATAGAAGTGCCTTTTTATTTCAATCTTTTAATATTAAACTTATTTGTATAATTCAGTAAATGTTCAGTAAATCCTTGTTGAGCATTTAATAAAAGTTGTGCCCTTGAGCAAGGCACTTAACGTATCGCCCCAGGGGCGCTGCACTCCGGGGGGGGGGGGTAGTTGCCTGTGGGGAAGATATAAACCTATAGTTGAGTTTATTTTCAAGTTCACCTCTCAAAATGTATTACATATTTTCGGTGTAATTTTACATAGCTAGTAGAGAGTAGAAAATGCTATTACCCACTGCACACACAGAGGACTGGGACGTCAGAACTGTGGTTAGCTTCGTATGTGGCTTCATGTGAGAGGGGGAAAGTAACGGCTGGAGGTATACAGGAAGGATGTGCAGCAGGTTTTGGTTCAAACGCATTTCACGAAGAACTGAAAATGTTTTACTGAATTGAAATGGAATTGACAACTACTGTGTGCAGTGAGTGTTTCACTGCACACAGTGGTTGGGGTTAAGGGGGTATACCTGCCCTAAAGCAAAGGGGGAAACAAACTACTCAGACAGTGTTGCACTGCATTTGGGTGAAGTAAAAGAGAATATTTGAGAACGGGTTCCCTTTTTAAAATATCTTAAGAATGAACTATGACCATGGTCATTGAGATGAGAAACAAATACTCTGAGGGTCTTTTTTCAAATTACATTTTTTATGGTTTCATGGCACGTCTCTGCCGTTCTTCAACATTTCTTGTATTTCTTTACATTCATTTTGACACATTCTTCCATTTTGAATTTTCATACTGTGTGGGTTTTGGAAAASCAGTCTAGATTTGATTGGCCSACAATTATATCCTGGACTTTGACTGACAAAATGTATTTTGTCTCATTATCTACCTGTAATTCAAGGTGTTTTGAATGAAACCAAAGTGTGATAGAAGGAATCAATCATATAACTGCAGTCCAAAGTAAAGGATGAATCGGGTAGGCCAAGTTGGTCTAGGTTGAACGTGTGAGAACATCACTTTAGCACCATATTAATCCTTGTGTGGTGGTTATTGTTATTCACCTAATGACTGTGGGTCTGATGGACCCAGAACATTATTGGGTTTTTAAAATAATACAGCCATAACAATTTACGTAAAAATACGTAATACTTAGATGTTAACTTATATAAATTACAATCAATATAGACCATACATGGTTAATATTTGCTATTTACCTCTGCTAGATCACATTTATCAATAAAAGCAGCATTTGTTTTTTTAATTAAAATGTGATTTTTGTAAACRTATCMATTATAATCAAGACATGGGTGGAATAAATCMTGTTTATCTTGAATAAATATAAATGAAACAAGGTTTTCATCACTATTGATGTTTATTGCTTTGAACTGAACAAATTGGAAGGACACATTTTACATACAGTATTTTATGCAAATGATAAATGAGCCCCATCGAACACATTAAGGCCGGTCTACACACCAAGAGGGACAGAGTTTTACTGTGTGTGGTGCAAATGTATATCTTGCACTTGATGTATGTGTACTGTGTCTTCCTGTCCTCCTTGCGTCCACACACATCGCAGCACTTCTTGTTGCTACTGGCTGCAATCTATAATGAAGAAAACATTAAGTTCAGGAATTTTACTAACATCTCACATATATAGTTACAGCAGGCCAAGGTAGGAGAGTCAGACACAACAACATCACTCACACTTACTTCCGGTATTGGAGTTGTTGGTTCTGTGGGTCAGGCGGATGGGGCACCAGCATCCTCCTCCTGAATCCTCCTAATGCTGCAGAAGCTGGGGTCCTTGGGATATGTTTCCTCCTCTGGATTTGAGGTCTCACCAATGCCTTGCCAAGCTCCTTGGGAAAGAGCTGTCTCCTCTAGAGCTTCCCTCTGTTCCAATCTGGGTACAACGCCATCCAGATGACAAACACGTTGTACGTTGAGATGTCCAAGATGTTGGAGAATRTCACAAGTGGCCAAGGTTTTTATTTAGCAGCTGTAGCCAGTCACAAGCTTGTCTAAATTGTCCACCCCTCCTTTTGTGGCGTTGTAATCCATTATGATTTGTTTTTTTATGTTCCTGGCCACAGATTYTCCCATCCCTATGCAGCGTACTCATGAGKACCACATTTTTGCCTTTCTTTGGCACGTTGGACACTAGGGACGTGTTGGCCGAGAACACAAACTTAGAGGAATTGATAGGCCTGTTCCGTGTATTCAACAGCTGAGGTGGGAGCTCTGGCTTGTTTTTTCATACTGTTCCTACCATCGTCAGCTTCCTCTTGAGGAGCTCCTGTCCCAGCTTGTGTGAAGTAAAAAAAGTTTTTGCATGTGATGTGACCACGGAGTCCCAGTGTCACGTCCAGGACAACCCGCATCCCTTGGTTCTTCTCAGGGGCTCCTTCATCTCTGGCTTCCACGTATACACTTGCAAGTTCCACACATATGATGAAGCAGCATCACAGGCAGCCCAGATCTAGTTTCCATATTTTAGGTTTAGACTGTATGTACTGCCTGAAGGGGCAGCGGCCCCTAAATGGCATAAGCTGCTCATCAACAGTAACGCTGGGCCCAGGGTTGTGAAACAGGGGAAGGCGGTCCACCCACTTGTCCCACGCTGACCTGATTGCAGCTCGCTTCTCTCTCTACACTGACCTGAGTGCAGCTAGCTTGTCTCTCTGCACTGACCTGGTGGCAGCTGCTTGTTCTCTCTGCACTGATCTGAGTGCAGCTAGCTTGTCTCTCTACACTGACCTGAGTGCGCTAGCTTGTCTCTGCACTGACCTGAGTGGCAGCTAGCTTGTCTCTCTACACTGACCTGAGTGCAGCTAGCTTGTCTCTCTACACTGACCTGAATGCAGCTAGCTTGTCTCTCTGCCGCCGAGCTGGTCTGGTGTCTTGGGTATTGAAGCGGATAATCCTGGAAATAATGTGGAAGTTTTCCAGAGACATTGTTGCATGGAAAAGTTCTCTGCCAGTTTCTGCATCCCACGGGGATTTTGTGGATTCTCTATTGGATCTGAAAACACCAGCAAGGATAAGAACCCCAAAGTATGCATGTAAATGAGTTTGGTCCATCTCCTTCCATCTCTCTCCCAAAACATACCTCCCCTCCAAGTTAGTGCAGTCCAGAATGATTTTCAGGATGGTGTYTGGGAAGAACAGTTCAAAAGAAGACTCTATGTCCTGCACATGAGTAACTGCCATCCTTATTACATTGGCAGCTAATGCCGGGGTGGCTCATTCCTTGGGCAAGAAGACCATTCAATTTCACAATGCAGGCTGCTGACGGGCTGGTTCTGGGGCTGGCTGCTGACGGGCTGGTCCTGGGGCTGGCTGAGGGTCAAWCTCAACCTCTTCTTCCAACTCACTGTCAGACTCCAAATTGACATAGACATGATCCTCGTACGTGGCAGGTAGCCAAGTGGTTAGAGCATTGAGCTAGTAACTGAAAGGTTGCAAGATCGAATCACCGAGCTAAAAAGGTAAAAATCTGTCGTTCTGCCCCTGAACAAGGCAGTTAACCCACTGTTCCTAGGCCGTCATTGAAAATACGAATTTGTTCTTTAACTGACTTAGTTAAATAAAAGTAAAATATTTGGAAAATTCTTCATCTTCCAAGGTGGAAGACGGTCCTTCCACACTAGCTTCTCTCTCTTCTAAGGTCCTCTGAGCAGAGAATATTTTTGCCATACTGATTGATTGTGGTAAGGAGCCACACATGCAAAGCTGTTTATTTGTTGTGTTCCCCCCAAATTTGCACCTGGCTGGGGCAGTGTTGGAAAATACTGCATTTTTTACAATATTAAAATAATGTATTAACATTGTGCAGGTTCCCGTAAGACATTGTGTAGTTTCACACACTACAAAGGGTAAAGAGTGCGAGAAAAGCGGCAGACAGGCAGGGAGACAGACAGGCTATGTTGAAACAGCAGGCCCAGGGAGGAGGAAGACAGAGTGAAGGCACACACAAACCTTTTTGTTAAATGTTTACTTGTTTTCACCTACACACACACACACACACTTTTCCACACTTTTATTACCCTTGGGTCCTGTGGACCCAAACACCACATATATAATATACATGTGTAGGGGGGTGCACAGTGTGCACTCAATGAAAATGTGTTATTTTATATGTTCTTCACAGAAAATGAGCCAAGGCCAATGAGTCTCAGGTTGAAAAAATGTCTTTGAGTAAACATTGAAAATGGGTCCCACAGACCCGAACACCACAAAAGGGTTAAACAAAAAACATGATTCATGCATTTTTCTTGATATACTGTATATGAACAGATATGAAATTCGAGATTCGATAAACAAGTGTTAGGTATGAGCTATTTCAAGTTCTCAGAGATGGCCATTGTTCTGGTAAAAGTCATGTTTGAAAGTGATTGCGTTATGTTTAAGGTAATAGCAGGTCAATAACAAGATAGTATAATCATCTTTCAATTGTGTTACTTTCATTATCTCAGTTAAAACAGTCTATAACTGCCAATTTCGGCAGGATTATTTTTGCCTTCACAGTGCATAGGACAATTAGTTTGCATACTTGCAGTTGTACTTGCTGTGCATGCAGGTACTGTACAGCACTGTACAATGTCTCAATCTCTTTCAGGCAACACTAGGCCTATCAATTCATTAGTTAAAACAGAATTTACAAAGCTATTTTAAAAAGCCTAGCCACCCAATCCTGATGATTCTATGATATAAGAGCACCAAATTCAAACAGCACAGTATAACAATTCACAACCATTTTATAGGAATATAAGGCAGATTAATCAACAAAAGTACTCATACGAGTCATACTGTTTTGTAATACAAATCATACAAGCATGCTTTTATTTAAAGCAAAGTTGGGAAACAATTGTAAAAGGAAAATAATGAATTTTACAAACATTCTTTGGTTGAGTGTGAAAAGAGCATTCCTGTGCTTTTATTTAGCTATCTGAATTTAGCATATTTTGTCAAAAAGAGAAAGAAAAGGTTGTTACACTGGCTTTAATACGGGCAGCAGAGTGTGCAGAGGTCTAAACTACAATATCTCATCTATTTCAAAGTAAAAAAGAACATCTTTTAAGATAAAATTCATTCTGATTGTACACTACAACTTCTTCTTCTGCCCAAGACCTGCAATATAGTCAGTCTGTCCATCCTCACTTTTTATTGGCAAACCGACTGAAGCCCTTCTTCTCCTTGTCTTTCTTGTCTTTCGCTGGCTCTGGGGTGGTGAGGGTGGTAGAAGAGGAAGGAGGGGGCAGGCTGCGGGCCCGGACCCCTGCGGACCCTGAGGGTTCCGCCTCTTCCTGTGCCAGGGGCTTCACTGCTTTCTCTATGGCCTGGGTCCAACGACCCAGTTCCTCCTGAAATAACCATACATTTACGTTGAATATATTTCAATGAATTTGGGTGTTGGGTTTAAGGTCCCTCCAATATTAACATTCGTAATACATTTACAGATGTAATGCAGTTACACATACTTCCATTTCATTAGAGAGAGCGCCGGACGCATATATTTCAAATGGTCCGACAGTAATGAGATCTGTATTTGATGACTTGTTGATYAACGGATATATTATGTAGAACTGTGTGAAGTCTGATCTTTTCCCACAGTGGTCTTTTGATTGGTCAGACCAGATCCTGTGTCAGTGATTGGGTTGGGGATATGGGTCAAGCTGCCGTGTCTAAACATAGCCTATTATTACCAGATAGGATACAGAATGTGTTTGATATTATATTGTAGGATAATGTAATATTGAATACAGTATGGATATTTTAAATGCATTACAGTTTTGTACTGTGGTGTGATTGTTGAACGTATGTTTGGATATTTCATGTGTCTTAATGATTATATTCCACAKTACTGCTGTAACCCTGTGATAAGACCATATGACATTCTTGTGTGACAAAACCAAATCAAATACATATAATTAAAAAAAGAACTGTGTGAGGAACCCACCTCGTCTTTACACTGGAACAGGTACTCACTACCATCACCCAGCCTGGAAGATAGACAGCCAGAGGAACAAAATTCAGTTTAAACGAAACGTGTGGTAAGAGTGTGAACTAAACTCAGAAAAAAAATAAACGTCCTCTCACTGTCAACTGCGTTTATTTTCAAATAAAATATTTGTATGAACATAACAAGATTCAACAACTGAAACATAAACTGAACAAGTTCCACAGGCATGTGACTAACAGAAATGGAATAATGTCTTCCTGAACAAAGGTGGGGTCAAAATCAAAAGTAACTGTCAGTATCTGGTGTGGCCACCAGCTGCATTAAGTACTGCAGTGCATCTCCTCCTCATGGACTGCACCAGATTTGCCAGTTCTTGCTGTGAGATGTTACCCCACTCTTACACCAAGGCACCTGCACGTTCCCGGACATTTCTGGGGGGAATGGCCCTAGCCCTCACCCTCCGATCCAATAGGTCCCAGACATGCTCAATGGGATTGAGATCCGGGTGCTTCGCTGGCCATGGCAGAACACTGAAGACCAGTCTGACGGGAAATCACGCACAGAACAAGCAGTATGGCTGGTGGCATTGTCATGCTGGAGGGTCATGTCAGGATGAGCCTGCAGGAAGGGTACCACATGAGGGAGGAGGATGTCTTCCCTGTAACCACAGCATTGAGATTGCCTGCAATGACAACAAGCTCACGATGATGCTGTGACACACTGCCCCAGACCATGAAGGACCCTCCACCTCCAAATCGATCCCCGCTCCAGAGTACAGGCCTCGGTGTAACGCTCATTCCTTCGACGATAAACGCGAATCTGACCATCACCCCTGGTGAGACAAAACCGCGCTCTTCAGTGAAGAGCACTTTTTTGCCAGTCCTGTTTGGTCCAGCGACGGTGGGTTTGTGCCCATAGGCGAGTTATTGCCAGTGATGTCTGGTGAGGACCTGCCTTTCAACAGGCTTACAAGCGCCTCAGTCCAGCCACTCTCAGCCTATTGCGGACAGCCTGAGCACTATGGAGGGATTGTGCGTTCCTGATGTAACTCGGGCAGCTGATCGTCCTCGCAGGATACACTGCGAGGACGATCAAGCTGTCCGTCCTGTCTGTCCCTGGAGCGCTGTTTTAGGCGTCTTACAGTACGGACATTGCAATTTATTGCCCTGGCCACATCTGCAGTCATGCCTTCTTACAGCATGCCTAAGGCACATTCACGCAGAAGAGCAGGACCCCGGCCATCTTTCTTTTGGTGTTTTTTCAGGAGTCAGTAGAAAGGCCTCTTTTAGTGTCCTAAGTTTTTCATAACTGTGACCTTAATTGCCTACCGTCTGTAGCTGTACTTGTTCTTAACGACGTGTTTCACAGGTGCATGTTATTAATTGTTTATGGTTCATTGAAGCGAGCATGGGAAACAGTGTGTAAACCCTTTACTATGAAGATCTGTGAAGTTATTTTGGATTTTTAATGAATTATCTTTGAAAGACAGCGTCCTGAAAAAGGGACATTTCTTTTTTTGCTGAGTTTACGTAGACTAAAACACTAACGTTCCTCACCTCAGTATGAATACGTGTTTCTTCTTCTTGTAGTTGTTCAGGACTTCCCATTTGGCGTTGCCGAGCGACAGAGGGTCCTCTCCGTGGTAGGTGGAGCCATGGCCGAAGCTCTTGGCGTCCTTATAGACAGACAGCTGACCAGGTTTCANCACACAGTACAGGTTGTTCCAGGACCTGTGAGAGGACAGGAGCACAGACACACATTTTGATGGACAAGACCTTAAGCAGATACATACGCATCCCAAGCTTACCCAAAACTATTTGAATTATTTGTGAGGTAGTATCATGAACTTGAGCTATCCTTTACATCCTACCTACTGTAATTGGAGTGAGTACCTTCTTTCATTACCCCAAACTATACAAAATAACTGGCAAAATGTGCAACCTTAATTCTACGCAAATCAACCATTTCAAGCCTAACCATAGCAACAATAACCATGCTCTTTAAGGTTGTGAGTGTCTCTACCTGTTGGAAGCCTTCTTTCCAGCAGCCTCTAGGTCGTGTTTCCGTCCCAGCATGCCATCCTGCAGCACAGCCTTAGGGCTGAGGGGGTCAGCGGGTAGGGTGGCGGCCCGGGGCTCCCCCTCCCTGGGGGTCTGTCCTGACACAGAGGCATCCAGCAGCTCCAGAGAGCTAGCCTCCTGCAAGCCAGCATCCTGCATCTCAGAGACCATGGGCACCGTAGAGTCACCCGGTGTTCCCTCCAACTGACCCAAACTGGGCTCCACCTCAACTGCTCCTGAGGCAGACTGGGAAGGAGAGATCAGCATGATATATATTTACAATACATTTTAACGTACATATAGGAAAGAGAAGTGCGCCTGGATTCAATCAGATTGAGCGTTAATCAGCATTAATCAGCATTGGCCGACATTCCGCATACCAGATGTTTTGGAGGTGTAGCTGCTGTATGAGCGTGTGTCACAAACCACTCCCTTACTATCCCTACTGCGTTAGAAATGGCTCTATGTTTGAAATGACCCCTTTCCGTAAACCTTTACAATAAGGATCTATTTGTAAAGAGTTTATAAAGGGTTTGTAATTACATTATTAATGGTTATTTAATCATTTGTAAATGAATTATAAACCATTAATAAATGGGTTAAACAAATTGGTCAAAATAGTGCAATAGCCAGTCAGTGCTTGCCAAATAGTGAGCCACTATTTACCTCCAGTTATTAACCCTTTATAAATGCCCTTACAAATGCGTATTATAGTGAACCCTTATTTATCATGATACAACCTTATTTGAAATGATTATACAGTTAAAAATATATWTTTTCTCACTTTTGGGTGTGATGCATTGTTGCTCTGACCCAGGAAGAGACATTATTGGTTTTCAGACCAATGGTCAACTCCAATGATGTGTCTTGCCCCACGTTTGAAACCCTGATGATTTAAAAAAAAATATTATTGAAGGCWAGTCAGTAAAAAACAAATTCTTATTTACAATGACGGCCTACCAAAAGGCTGCGATCAAAAAGAAAARTATAGGACAAAACACACATCACGACAAGAGAGACACCACAACACTACATAAAGAGAGACCGAAGACAACATCATAGCATTGCAGCAACACATGACAACACAGCATGGTAGCAACACAACATGACAACAACATGGTAGCAACACAACATGGCAGCAGCACAACATGGTAGCAGCACAAAACATTATTGGGAACAGACAACAGCACAAAGGCAAGAAGTTAGAGACTACATTACATGAGGCGAAGCTGCCACAACTGTCAGTAAGAGTGTCCATGATTGAGTCTTTGAATGAAGATTTGTTATTTATTTTTAAGCTCATTCCAGTCGCTAGTTGMAGCGAACTGAAAAGAGGAGCGACCCAGGGATGTGTGTGCTTTGGGGACCTTTAACAGAATGTGACTGGCAGAACGGGTGTTGTATGTGGAGGATGAGGGCTGCAGCAGATAGCTCAGATAGGGGGGAGTGAGGCCTAAGAGGGTTTTATAAATAAGCATCAACCAGTGGGTCTTGCGACGGGTATACAGAGATGTCCAGTTTACAGAGGAGTATAGAGTGCAGGGATGTGTCCTATATGGAGCATTGGTGGCAAAACTGATGCCTGAATGGCAAAAAACACCTAGCCGCTCGAGAGCACCCTTACCTGCCGATCTATAAATTATGCCTCCGTAATCTAGCATGGGTAGGATGGTCATCTGAATCAGGGTTAGTTTKGCAGCTGGGGTGAAAGAGATGTGATTTTTCCTTAGCCTACAGCTTTAATATGTGTTGAGACAAATACAGTGTACCGTCTAGCCTCACTCTCAAGTACTTGTATGAGGTGACTATCTCAAGCGCTAAACCCTCAGAGGTAGTAATAACACTGGTGGGGAGAGGCGCATTCTTCTTACCAAACCACATGACCTTTGTTTTGGAGGTGTTAAGAACAAGGTTAAGGGCAGAGAAAGCTTGTTGGACACTAAGAAAGCTTTGTTGTAGAGTGTTTAACAAAAAATCCAAGGAGGGGCCAGCTGAGTATAAGACTGTATCATCTGCATATAAATGGATGAGAGAACTTCCTACTGCCTGAGCTATGTTGTTGATGTAAATTGAGAAGAGCGTGGGGCCTAGGATCGAGCCTTGGGGTACTCCCTTGGTGACAGGCAGTGGCTGAGACAGCAGATGTTCTGACTTTATACACTGCACTCTTTGGGAGAGGTAGTTAGCAAACCAGGCCAAAGACCCCTCAGAGACACCAATACTCCTTAGCCGGCCCACAAGAATGGAATGGTCTACTGTATCAAAAGCTTTGGCCAAGTCAACATTGCTTAGAACCAAGGGCAATGGTGACATCATTTAGGACCTTTACGGTTGCAGTGACACATCCATAACCTGAGAAATCCATAGATTAGGGTCTAATGAATTTATTTAAATTGGCTGATTTCCATATATGAACTGTAACTCAGTAAAATCTTTGAAAGTGTTGCATGTTGCGTTTATATTTTTGTTCAGTATAATACAAAATTTAAAGCTGAAATGTCTTGAGTCAATAAGTAAGTTCAAGAGTYAAAATTTGCTCACTCTGTGTGCAATAATGTTTTTTAACATGCTTTTTGAATGACTACCTCATCTATGTACCCCACACATACAATTATCTGTAAGGTC
>NC_036843.1:24259136-24264889 GCF_002910315.2 Salvelinus sp. IW2-2015
ACTTTCAGTCGAGCAGTGAATTTCAAAACACAGATTCACAGATTCAACACAAAGACACGGGAGGTTTTCCAATGCCGTCGCAAAGAAGGGCACCTATTGGTAGACTGTGAGGAAATTAACAAACCAGACATTGACTATCCCTTTGAGCATGGTGAGTTTATTAATTACACTTTGTATTGTGCACCAACACCCAGTCCATACAAAGATACAGACGTCTTCCTAACTCAGTTGCGGAGAGGAAGGGAACCGCTCAGGGATTTCACCATGAAGCAAATGGTGACTTTAAAAACAGTTAGAGTTTATGGCTGTGGGTAGGAGAAACTCAGGATGGATCAACAACATTATAGTTACTCCACAATACTAACCTAAATGACAGAGTGGAAAGAATACACTATTTGCCAATAAGGCACTAAAGTAAAATGCAAAAAATGGGTGGCAAAAGTAATTAACTTTATGTCCTGAATAGCGTGTATGTTTGGGGCAAATCCAACAAACACATCACGGAGTAAGCCACGCTTCATATTTTCAAGCATGGTGGTGGCTGCAGCTGTTATGGGTATGCTTGTCAAGAAAAAAGAAAAGGCAATAGCGCTTAGCACGGAGAAATCAAGGAAAAACTTGGTTGTGTAGCTGTGTAGGGTTAAAAAAAAATGCAAAACTATTGTAAAATCCAGGTGTGAACTGTGAAACTCTGTAAAAAACCACAAAAACGTGGAAAATAAGGTTTCCCAGGAACAAATAGGTTTGAATACAACTCTAAGCTCATTAATAAATGGTGAGTAAGTTTTTCAATTTTTTCTTTAAATGTATCTTTTCAGCAGTAGCAATGTTGGTAATCATTTGTTAATAGCCAGTGGATTGGCCACTTTAAAATAAGGTATTCTGTTAGCAGCTATAAATGTTGATAACTCAGTTATAAATGTTTTTAGGTCTGTACTATAAAATTATGGTACAGTATACTTTTAGGCAGTTTTATAACATGTGGGTTAAATCATTTATAGATGATTTGATGAGTTTCAGTCAGAGCTTATACATACTTTTATACGGCAGTAAATGGGTCCTAACTCCTCAAAACTTATAACATCTGCACAATTGAGAGGCAATCCCTGATGTTGCATCACACCTGGTATGGCAACTTCAATGTGCTACAGAGGGTAGTGCATTCGGCAACAGAACATCAGCTGGGGCCAATTCTTCCTGCATCCAGGACCTCAAACGCAGCAGCGGATGTCAGAGGAAGGCCCAAAAATTGTCAAAAGCTCCCGGCAGGGATGTTCTTTGTTCGCATCGCGCTCTAGGCGATCTCCTGTGGGCGGACCGGGAGCCGTGCACACTGACATGGTCCGCCAGTGTACGGTGTTTCGGTCTGACACATTGTGCGGCTTGGCTTTCCGGGTTAAGCAGGCATTGATGTCAAGAAGCAGTGTGGCATTGTTTGGGTTATGTATGCGGAGGATGCATGCTCCGACCTTCGCCTCTCCCTCATCCGTACGGGAGTTGAGCGCGATGAAACAAGACTGTAGTCTACAACCAATTGATACGCATGAAATTGGGGAGAAAAAGGGGGTAAAAGTTAAAATTATAATAAAGACTCCAGCCCGCAAGTCATAGACTCTCTCCCTGGCTTCCGGCACAGCAAGGTCTAGGTCTAAAAGGCTCCTACAGCTTCTACCCAACCATAAGACTGCTGAACAGCTTCCTACCCCCAAGCCATAGACTGCTGACACTGCTTCTAACCTCCAAGACCTATAAGGCTGCTGAAACAGTCTTCTACCCCAAACATAAGACTGCTGAACAGCTTCTACCCCCAAGCCATAGACTGCTGAACACTTCTACCCAAACATAAGACTGCTGAACAGCTTTCTACCCAAACCATAACTGCTGAACAGCTTCTACCCCACCATCAACTGCTGACAGTTCCTACCCCCCAAGCCATAAGCTGCTGAACAGCTTCTACCCCCAAGCCATACGACTATGCTGAACAGCTTCTACCCAAGCACCTGAGACTGCTGACAACTTCTACCCCAAGCCATAACTGCTGAAAGCTTCTACCCCCAAGCCATAAACTGCTGAAAGCTTCTACCCCAAAAGCCATAAGACTGCTGAACAGCTTCTACCCCACAGCATAGACTGCTGAACAGCCTTTTAACCCCAAGCATAAGGCTGCTGAACGCCTTCTACCCCCAAGCCATAAAGGCTGCTTGAACAGCTTTCTACCCCCAACCATAAGACTGCTGAACAGCTTTACCCCCAAGCCATAAGCTGCTGATCAGCTTCTACCCAACATAAGCTGCTGACAGTTCAACCCCCAAGCCATACCAGGGCTGCTAAAACAGCTTCTACCCCCAAGCCATAAGACCGCTGAACAGCTTCTACCCCAAGCCATAAAGAACATGCTGCAACAGCTTCTACCCCAACATAAGACTGCTGAACAGCTTCTACCCCAAGCCATAAACACTGCTGAACAGCTTCTACCCCCAAGCCATAACACTGCTGAACAGCTTCTACCCCCAGCCATAAGCTGCTGAACAGCTTCTACCCCAACCATAACACTGCTGAACAGCTCTACCCCCAAGCCATAAGACTGCTGAATCAGCTTCTACCCCCAAGCCATAAGACTCTGAACAGCTTCTACCCAGAGCCCATAACACTGCTGACAGCTTCCTACCCCCAAGGACCATAGACACTGGCTGAACAGCTTCTACCGCCACTCCAAGCATAACGACTGCTGAACAGCTTCTACCCCCAAGCAATCTAAGGACGCTGAACAGCTTCTACCCCAAGCCATAATGCTGAACAGCTTCTACCCCCAAGCCATAAGACTCTGAACAGCTTCTACCCCCATGCCATAACACTTGCTGAACAGCTTCTACCCCAAGCCATAAGGGCTGCTGAACAGCTTCTACCCCCCCCCAAGCCATAACACTGCTGAACAGTTAATCAAATGGCTATCCAGGCAATTTACATTAACCCCCTTTTTATGCTGCTTCTACTCTCTGTTTATTATCTATGCATAGTCACTTTACCTCTACCTACATATACATATTACCTCAATTACCTCGACTAACCTGTTCCCCCGCACATTGRCTCGGTACCCTTTCAACCCTGTGTATAGCCTCGTTATTGTTATTTTATTGTGTTACTTTCTTTTTAACTTTAGTTTATTTAGCAAATATTTTCTTACTCTGAATTGTTGATTAAGGGTTTGTAAGTAAGCATTTAACAGTAAGGTCTACACCTCTGGCATTCAGTGCGTGTGAAAAATACAATTTGATTTGATTTGACTACATACATGAGAGAAGATTCAACACTTTGTTAAACATGTTCAGTCAATGAATGGTGGGTATGAAGACCAAAACATTAAACGTTGTGTGAGAGGATACCTCTCACAATGGTATTACGGTCACCATTTCACACCCGTGTGTTGACTATACTTGGACTATCACAATCAGGGAGAAGTGAGGAGTGTGTTGATATATAATCTGKTAAGGGGTAACACTGGATGTACAGTACATGTGGCTAGGGTATCAGGGTTTCAAAGGTGGATCAAGACACATCATGAAAACCAACCTCTTCTGTTCCTGGGACAGACTACCAATTCATCACCCAAACATGAAAACCAACCTCTTCTGTTCCTGGGACAGAC
This sequence comes from Salvelinus sp. IW2-2015, assembly GCF_002910315.2. Classification (NCBI taxonomy): domain Eukaryota; kingdom Metazoa; phylum Chordata; class Actinopteri; order Salmoniformes; family Salmonidae; genus Salvelinus; species Salvelinus sp. IW2-2015. The sequence continues at coordinate 24,262,783 of NC_036843.1, forward strand.
TACCAATTCATCACCCAAACATGAGAAAATAACTTGTTCAACTGTGCAACTATTGAAAATAAGGTTGCAAGGTGATACATAAACATTCATCTTATGAGCATTTCTAAGTGCATTTATAAAGGGTTATTAATAACTGGAGGTAAATATTGGCTCACTATTTGGCAAACACTGACTTGTTATTGCACTGTTTTGACAAATGCCATATAACCGTTTATTCATGTTTTTCAAATGCATTTACAAATGATATTAAAAAAAATGGTTAATAATGTAATTATAACCCCTTGATAAATGAACCTTTTTGTAAAGCGTTAGCCTCATTCAGGGGTGGGCAATTCCAGTCCTCGGGGGCCTGATTGGTGTCACACTTTGGCACCAGCCACAGCTAACACACCTGACTCCAATAATCAACGAATCATGTTCTTACGTTTCAAATGTAATCAGTTTTATTAGCTGTGTTTGCTAGGGATGGGGAAAAGTCTGACACCCATCCCTGAACTCATTTGAGTGTTTGAATTTCTAACATGGCTGCATGGAATTTGTCAGATTATAGTCAGGTGTGGTTTYGTTGCATCCAATGGCAGTGTCCGCAATAAAGTAACACAAAGAGACGCTGTGGATTTGACAACTCCAATGCAGTTCCACCTCCGACACCGCCAAAACAACAGATGTCAATCTGATTGAAGCTAGCCCATGATATCCTTATGTTTGCCATCCATGCACACAGAGAGAAAGATAGGGGAACTCGTGGACAGCGAGAGAAAGATAGGGGAACTCATGGACAGAGAGAGAAAGATAGGGGAACTCATGGACAGAGAGAGAAAGATAGGGGAACTCATGGACAGAGAGAAAGATATGGGAACGTGACAGCAGAGGAGAAGATATTAGGGGAACTCACGCAGATTGACAGAGAGAGAAGATAGGGAACTCAGGGACAAGAGAGAAAGATAGGAACTCATGAAGAGAGAGAAGAATAGGAACTCGTGACGCGAGAGAAAGATAGGGAACTCGGACACGAGAGAGAGAAGATCGGGACTCGTGACAGCGAAGAAAGATACGGGAATCTCATGGAAGAGAGAGAAGATAGGGAACTCGTGCGCGAGAGCAGGACAGAATGGTTATGTTCAGAGAGGGTCATTTTGTCAGTACACATTAGCTCAGTACTAACCAGTGTCTGCTCCTCGATGGTGTAGAGCTGGGAGGAATCCTCTGCAAACCCTGTGTCTTCTCTCCTGCTCTCCATCTGTGAACGCTTCTGCTCCTCTGTTACAAACTGCTGTATCTCCTGCTGCTGCTTCCTCAACTCTAGCAGCTCCAACTGAGAGAGAGAGAGAATGTGAGAACTAACCTTCGCCCACAAACAGAGGTAATGTTTAGATACACACCCATACTGTATCCTGTACTTGTTTATATGGAAAATGGTGACATCAGAAAAACTGCCAAAGGACGACAAAGCTTTACACAGATCACAGACACACAAACATACACAAACAAACACACACACAAACACACACACAATTCTTTCCACCACATACTGTAGTAAGTCTCTCCAGGGCTGAGAAGCGTTCCTCCCAGGTGGCGGTGGACTTCTCGAAGGCTTCGTGTCTCTTCAGTAGTTTCTCCACCTCGTTTACAGTCTGTCCCAGGTCCTTACTGGCCACGTACGGCTCCTGAGCCACTAGCCACGCCTCCGCCACTGAGGCATCCCGCGCAAACTGGCACACCTCCAACACTTGGGCACAAGACAAGACAAATTATGCTATTTGGACCCAAGTCTGGTGTTTCTGTGTTCACACTGATCTATAGACTACAGTATGAGGAGTGGTTGTTGTTGTCATTGTGGGGTTTCAGTGGGTTGTTAGTTTGTCATTGTGGTGGTTGTTTGTCATTGTGGTTGTTATTGAGGTTGTTGTGGTTTTTGTTGTCATTGTTGTAGTTGTAAGATTGTGGTTGTTGTTTATTGTTGTTGTCATTGTGGTTGTTGTGGTTGTTGTTGTCATGTGGTTGTTCATTGTGTTGTTGTCATTGTGGTTGTTGTTGTCATTGTGGTTGTTTGTGGTTGTTGTTGTTGATGTTGGTCATTGTGGTTGTTGTTGTACTCACAGAGCCT
>NC_036843.1:24265656-24267704 GCF_002910315.2 Salvelinus sp. IW2-2015
GAGGAAGGAGGGAAGAAGGCGAAGTTACAGCAAAGTTGTTGTTGTCAATTTGTGGTTGTTGTTGTCATTGTGGTTGTTGGAGCCTGAGCCAGTCCCATCGGTCGTCCCACTTGGTCATCATCTCCTTCTTCTTCTCCATCAGCTGGATCAGTTTCTCCTTGATCTGAGGGAGAACGAGGATGACAACAACAGGGATGGTCAATTGAATTCAGTGTTTAAATGAGGTAGTCACAAGATATAGAAAAAGCCACATTGTCACGCTCTGGCCTTAGTTATCTTTGTTTTCTTTATTATTTTAGTTAGGTCAGGGTGTGACATGGGGGATGTTTGTGTGTTTTTTGTCTAGTCTAGGGTGTGTGTGTGTGTATTGTCTAGGGGGTTTTGGTAGAGTTCATGGGGTTGTGATCAGTGTAGGTGTCTATGTAAGTCTATGGTTGCCTGGATTGGTTCTCAATTAGAGACAGCTGTCTATCGTTGTCTCTGATTGAGAGTCATATTTAGGCAGCCATAGGCATTAGGTAGGTTGTGGGTAATTGTCTATGTTTGACGTTAGTAGCTTGTGGCTGCACTTTTGTTTGTTAGCTTCACGGTTGTTGTTTTGTCTAGTTTGTATTAGTGTTCGTTTCATCTTCAAATAAATAGAAGATGTATTTATATCACGCTGCGCCTTGGTCCTCTCTTTCACCTAAAGACGATCGTGACACACATACTGTATCTGAAATAATTTCAATGTGGCCCCAGGCTCTTTCCCAATTCATCTTTCCTTGATTCCTTGCATACTCTCTCCTTGTCTCCTTCTCAAAACACATTGGAGGAGAAGGTCTGAGGGAAGGCAAAGGCGAGGAGATAGGATGCAAAGAATTGATATAGAGCCCTGGTGTTCCTCACCTCAGCAGAGTATTTGTGTTTGCGTGCCAGCAGAGCCTTGCCGTGCGCCACACAGTCAGAGAACTTTGATCCACGCTGGTCGATCTCAGACCTGATCCCCTGGTGGTACTTCATCAGCAGCTCTACTGATGACACATCCCTGAGGAGAGATAGGTAGAAATAACCTGTTATCATCTAACTTTATCTCTCCATCCTCTATCCTCTATCTCTCCATTCTGTATCTCTCCATCTCTCCAGCCTCTATCTCTCTAGCCTCTTTCTCTCCAGCCTCTCTCTAGATCCTATATCTCTCTATCCTCTAACTCTCTCTTGCCTCTCTCTCACCCTCTATCTCTCACCCCCTATCGCTCACACTATATCTCTCACCCTCTAATCTCTCCATCATCTCTCTTCATCCTATATATCTTTATCCTCTAACTCTCTACTCTATCTCTTCATCCTCTATCTCTCCTTCCTTTCTCTCCTTCCTATATCTCTCTCTACATCCTCTATCTCTTCATCCTCTAACTCTCTCTTGCATCTATCTCTCTCTTGCCTCTATCTCTCCACCCTCTATCTCTCACCCTCTATCTCTCCATCATCTCTCTTATGCCATCAGTAGAGCTGCTATTTGGGTGACAGGATGGAGGGATAGAGGATGGAGAGATAAAGGAATAGCGGATAGAGCGATAGAGGATAGAGATAGAGGATAGAGCGAGTAGAGGATGAGAGAGAGATGGAGAAAGAGAGAGAGACAGATAGAGGATGAAGAAGATAGAGAGAGACAGCGAGGTAGAGGTGAAGAGATATAGGATGGAGAGATAAAGGAAGGAGAGATAGAGGATAGATAGATGGAGAGATAGAATATAGAGAGATAGAGAATGAAGAGATAGAGGATGGAGAGATAGAGGATAGAGAGATAGAATAGAGGATGGAAGGACGAGGGTGAGAAGATAAGGCTAGAGAGAGATAGAGGCTAAGAGAGAGATAGTGTAGAAGAGTAGAGGCCGAGAAGATAGAGGCCGGAAGATGAGAGAGATAGAGGCTGGAGAGTTAGGCTGGAGAGATAGAGATATAGAGCGATAGAGGATAGAGTAGAGAGAGAATAGATGATGGAAGTGAATAGATGATAGAGAAAGATAGATAGATAGAGGAATAGAGTTGAGCTAGATAGAGGTATG
>NC_036843.1:24273447-24274869 GCF_002910315.2 Salvelinus sp. IW2-2015
TCCCTGGGGAGAGGTAGAAAGGTTATCATCTAACTTTATCGCTCTATCTCTCCAACCCCTCACCCCTCTATATTGCCTGTCCACTCTCCTCTGTTTCCTATTGTGTAGTCATGAAGATGCTTTTCTATGCATATATTCAGTACGAGTGGGAATTAAACCCACAACTCTGGTGTTGCCAACACCTGGCTCCAACGGAGACATGGGACCCCCTTTCCTCCCCCCGGAGTCTTGCGTGCACTAGCAAGCTAGAATTTATGTCAACAGTCTGTCACAAGAGATTACCGTGGTTTCTCCTGTGTCTCTATTTGCTGTATGGTGCTCTCCATCCAGGCCATCAGGTCTCGGACCATGGTGAAGAAGCGGAACTTGTCAGCTGTCTCCTCCAGGCGTTTCCTGCGGCCGTCACAGGCATCCAGTAGAGCCTTCCAGGCCTCCACCACCTCCTTCTCCTGGGCCTGGATCTCTGTAGCCTGGTCCCCAGCATACTGGGCGTGCAGGCGGGCCGCTGTCTCCTGGAACTGCTGGACCTGGTGGGGGAGAAGGAGGGAGGTGGAGGTGCTTTTTCTATATAAAAAAGGATACTGTTCTACTATGGTGGTGACTGAGAGAGAAACCTGAATGTAAAAGACTTTCATGCCCTCTAAGTTAGATGCTGTTCTTTCCTTTGAGCCGGATTTGAACAAGTCCAATCACAACTGGGGTTCAGTGATGTTACGATGTGTTGCTACAGGGAGCCCCGCATGCCATACGCAAACAAATGCTGTCTTTAGCTCCACAGATCAATTATTAGACTGTATTAGTGATTTAAATACTTGGACGGTTCACAACTTCCTCCAGCTAAATCAAGACAAGACTGAGGTACTTATTGTTGGAGACAAAGCACAGAGAGAATCTGTCCACACATTTCAATTCACGGGCAATAAAGATAAAACACCAGGTAAAAAACCTAGGTGTTATTTTAGATTCTGAACTCAATTTCGAATGAATGTGACCAAAAAAGCTTTTTACCACCTGAGGAACATTGCCAAGGTGTGTCCGTTTCTCTCTCAGGCTGATACAGAGAGACTCGTGATTTTATTACAAGCAGGCTTGACTACTGTAATGCTCTCCTGTCTGGTCCACCCAAGAGAGCCATTGATCAACTGTAAAACCTAAAACTCAAGTGCCTGTGAGTTTTAGAATTCATTTTAAGAATCTTCTGTTGGTTTTTAAAMCAATCCACGATGGTGCACCCCAATACATGTCAGACATGCTTTTAAGTCATGTACCCAGTAGGTCCCTCAGGTCCTCTGGCCTTTTAACTATCCCAAAGTCTAGGACCAAGAGGCATGGAGAGGCAGCCTTTAGTTATTATGCCCCCAGCCTCTGGAATAGTCTGCCAGAGAACCTGAGGGGGGCCAAGAGTCATGGAGAGGCAGCCTT
>NC_036843.1:24274894-24288271 GCF_002910315.2 Salvelinus sp. IW2-2015
TAGTTATTATGCCTTCCGCAGCTGCTGGAATACGTCTGCCAGAGGAACCTGAGGGGGCCAAGAGTCATGGAGATGGCCCCTTGCTTATTATGCCCGCCATCGTGGAATAGTCTGCCAGAGAACTGAGGGGGGCCAAGAAGTCAATGGAGAAGGCAGCCTTTAGTTTTATGCCCCCAGCCTCTGGAATAGTCTGCCAGAGAACCTAGGGGGGGCAAAGTCATGGAGAGGCAGCCTTTAGTTATTATGCCCCAGCTCTCTGGAATAGTCTGCCAGAGAACCTGAGGGGGGCCAAAGAGTCATGGAGAGGCAGCCTTTAGTTATTATGCCCCAGCCTCTGGAATAGTCTGCCAGAGAACCTGAGGGGGGCTGAAACTGTTGACATATTTAAACACCTTTTTAATTTAGCTTTCTTTCAGGGTGCTTTTAGTCCTTTAGTTCTTATTGTTGCTGTTTTTTTTATCCTCATGTTTGTTGTATAGTAAATATTTCAGTTTTTTATTTTCATTTTTGTTTATGTTTTTTCCTGATGCACATTGCGTTGCATTTCATGTCTGAAATGTTCTGTATAAATAAATCTTTATATATACTCACCTTGATATAATTTGGCCACAGTCGTGGCCAAACGTTTGAGAATGACACAAATATTAATTTTCACAAAGTCTGCTGCTCAGTGTCTTTAGATATTTTTGTCAGATGTTTAGGAATACTGAAGTAAATTACAGCATTTCATAGTGTCAAAGGCTTTTTGACATTACATGAAGAGTTGATCCAAAGAGTCAATATTTGCAGTGTTGACCTTCTTTTTTTCAAGACCTCTGCAATCCACCCTGGCATGCTGTCAATTACTTCTGGGCCACATCCTGACTGATGGCAGCCCATTCTTGCATAATCAATGCTTGGAGTTTGTCAGAATTTGTGGGTTTTTGTTTGTCCACCCCCGCTCTTGAGGATTGACCACAAGTTCTCAATTGGGATTAAGGTCTGGGGAGTTTCCTGGCAATGGTCCCAAAATATCGATGTTTTGTTCCCCGAGCCACATAGTTATCACTTTTGCTTATGGCAAAGTGCTCCATCATGCTGGAAAAGGCATTGTTCGTCACCAAACGTTTCCTGGATGGTTGGGAGAAGTTGCTCTCGGAGGATGTTTGGTACCATTCTTTATTCATGGCTGTGTTCTTAGGCAAAATTGTGAGTGAGCCACTCCTTGGCTGAGAAGCAACCCCACACATGAATGGTCTCAGGATGCTTTACTGTTGGCATGACACAGGACTGATGTTAGCGTCACCTTGTCTTCTCCGGAAAAGTTTTTATCCGGATGCCCCAACAATCGGAAAGGGGATTCATCAGAGAAAATGGACTTTACCCCAGTTCTCAGAGTCCAATCCCTGTCGCTTTTGCAGAATATCAGTCTGTCCCTGATGTTTTTCCTGGAGAGAAGTGGCTTCTTTGCTGCCCTTCTTGCACCAGCAATCCTCCAAAAGTCTTCGCCTCACTGTGCGTGCAGATGCAGTCACACCTGCCGGCTGCCATTCCTGAGCAAGCTCTGTACTGGTGTTACCACCCGATCCGCACTGAATCAACTTTAGGAGACGGTCCTGGCGCTTGCTGGACTTTCTTGGGTGCCCTGAAGCCTTCTTCACAACAATTGAACCGCTTCCTTGAAGTCCTTGATGATCCGATAAATGGTTGATTTAGGTGCAATCTTACTGGCAGCAATTCCTTGCCTGTGGCCCTTTTTGTGCAAAGCAATGATGACGCACGTGTTTACTTGCAGGTAACCATGGTTGACAGAGGAAGAACAATGATTCCAAGAACCACCTCTTTTGAAGCTTCCAGTCTGTTATTTCGAAATCAATCAGCATGACAGAGTGGATTCCAGCGTTGTCTCGTCGAACACTCACGCCTGTGTTAACGAGAGAATCACTGAAGCATGTTGCTAGCTGGTCCTTTTGTGGCAGGGCCTGAAATGCAGTGGAAATATTTGGGGGCGATTTCAGTTCATTTGCATGGCAAAGAAGGACTTTGCAATTAATTGCAATCATCGTGATCACTTTCATATAACATTCTTGAGTTATATGCAAATTGCCATCATAACAAACTGAGGCAGCAGACTTTGTGAAAATGTATATTTTGTGTCATTCTCAAAACTTTTGGCACGACTGTACATGGCTGTACACTAGCGCCATCTCTAGTCAGCATAATATCTCTTAGTCTTAATGCTGGCCTCTCCTGTAGACCTCTCCCCAAACTCCAGGCCAAACAGGCAGTAGGGAGTTAAGGTGTACCTGTTTCCCCAGGGGTGATGTCCTCTCGAAGGCTGCGTGCATGCGGTGGAAGGTATCTGCCTTGCTGAAGTCTTCTCCCAGGTCAGCAGGAATCTCATTATGTTTTCTCTGGATTTTGAGACACCAGCTCCTTCCATCATCGAAGTACCTGAGAAACACCAGGACTTCTGTTCAGCTGACCTCGTCAGACCACAACTGTTGGGTAAATATAGTCTACTTTCATCTGTCAGAAGTCAAATCTCAAACATCTATGAAATGTCTAATGTTTTTTTTGTGTTTGTCTTGTTTTGGAACCTAGGCATACAAAGCAAAAACAGTTAGGTGGCAGTTGATGATCATTTGCCGTCATTTGTGTGCAGACTGACTTGAGCAGTCGTGGGAGGCCTGTAGGAGCTGACTCGGTGTCTATGAGTTTCCACGCAGGTCAGCCCAGCTTCGTTGACGCTGTCCCTCCAATCAGCTATGGCAGCAGCTCCGCGTGGCCCGCTTTGATCAGCTCATCTATGGTCTGGTTCACATAGTCCACCCGTCCTGTCCCACCATCCCTGTCTCCCGGAAAAGTCACGGAACTTGTCCCTCAGCGATCTGGACGTTTTTATTTGGAGAAGGAAACGGAAAATAAAATCATCTTAAAAATGTGAAGATAATAAAGCAATTATAAGAGCGGGCTGATATACTTCATAAGATACAGAACATTACAGAAGACTAGTACAAGGTGGGACATGCTTGGACCATTCTCCTAATCTTATCTCTACCTTCAGCTACTAGACTTTACCTTTACTTGTTAGGTTTTCCCCGCAGCTTCAGTACCCCTGGAAAGCTCATTGAAGCCCTCCAGAGGTCCTAGCCCCCTCCTCCTCCATCCTTCTCCCTCCACTATACATGGTCCAGGTTTGTCTCATCCCTGTGAGGAGCACCACATCCCTCCCTTCCCATCTCTCTCCTCCATCCTCTCCTCCTCTCATGTAACATGATCAGGTTCTGTCTCATCTCCTGTGAGGAGGCCACACCCTCCTGTCCCTCCCTCCTCTCCCTCCCTCCTCACTGTAACATGATCCAGGTTCTGGCTCATCTCCTGTGAAGGCAGCCACATCCCTCCCTCCCTCCACCTGTAAATGATCAGGTTCTGTCTATGCTCCTGTGAGGAGGCCCCACCAATCCCTCCCTCTCCCATCCTCTCCCTCCTCACTGGTAACATGATCCAGGTTCTGTCTCATCTCCTGTGGAGGAGGCGCACCATTCCCTCCATCCTTCCTACTGTATACATGATCCAGGTTCTGTCTCAGTCTCCTGTGAGGAGGTCACCCATCCCTCTCCTCCGCATCATCTCCCTCCTTCATGTAACATGATCCAGGTTTCTGTTCTATCTCCTGTGAGGAGGGACCACCATCCCGCCCAATCCCTCGCTCCCATGCCTCTCTCCTCCCTCTCACTGTAAACATGATCTAGGTTCGTCTCACTCTCCTGTGAGGAGGCACCACTTCCTCGCTCCCTCCCATTCCTCCCTCCCTCCTCCATGTGGTGTTTGTGTGTCTTGTAACATGATCAGGTCCTGTCCATTCCTGTGAGGAGGTCCTACTCCACGTCCCTCTAGCGATCCATGCTCCAGATCCTCCACTCTTTCCGGCTCAGCAGGACAGTGATGATAGACATGGTCAGCGTTCCTCCTGCGGTCCTCTGCAAGTTTTTCGTACCAGCGGTACTTGCTTATCTAACCATGGCCCTGACGAGGATGATAGATTCTCTATTGGGGGAAGAGAGCAGAGAGACGAGAATGAGAAGAGCAAGATAGATGATAATTTAATTGAATTGGAGAGAAAAATAATTGAATTGCAATTGAGAGAGAGAATCAGGAATAGGAAAGAGAAGAGAGATAGGATTACTGACAAGATGTAGACGTGTCATCATCATCGCATCATGGCTTTACTGTTCTCATAGCTGTCTGATCTTTGATTAGGTTTAGAGACACATCATAACACACCCTCTTATCTCTGCAAATATACTGGTTACATTAGGTGAGGACAAGAGACCAATTTCTAAAAGGGATTATACATTTTATGCAACATAGTGCATTGAATAGCTCTGAGGGCCTACAGAGAATGTGTAGTTGACTAGCTACACTGTAGTACAACAGGTTAAGAATGACTTGAACCTGGTGTCTGGCGTTCCACTCACCATTAAGGGTGGTCTTCATTCAGCATCTTCTGACCCTGGTCACACAGCTTCTGGATGGAGTTGAGTAGACATCTACAGCCTGCTTCACTCATCCAGGTGACCTTCAATACAATCAACATGGCAACTCTGCTCATCCTGCGAATGGTGGCAGAAAATTACCTTTTTTCAGTCACAACACTGCATTTTGTATTTCGCCAAACAGCATCCCTTCACATTGCATCCCCCCTCACTTGGTTTGCTATATAAAGGGAAATAAAACCACCTTGAAATTAATCAATGGAGCTGCCTGATAGTTACTAACCATAATAATTTTTGTGAATGTAACTCTTTGGCTCTGTCATCAGAGTTCCTGCTGTCCTATCAAAAAGGCCTCTGCTTTTCCTCTTCCTCCTCCCTCCCCTCACTCCTTTTCCTCTTGCCTCCTCTCTCCTCACCTCTCTCTTCCTCAATTCCTCTCTCTCTCAATTCCCCTCCTCCCTCTCTCTCTCCTCCCTCCTCTCCTTTCCTCCCCTCTCCCTTTTCCACTCTTTCCTCTCACCTCCATCTTCTCTTCCCTGCCTCCTTCCTCTCCCTCTCTCCCTTCTCCACCCCTCTCCTCCCTTCCCCTCCCCTCTTTCTCTCCTTCTACTCCCCTTTCCCTCCTTTCTCTTGACCGGCCTTGCTCAACATCATTGGTTCTCTCTCCCGCTTTCTTGTCCATACCATGCTTTCTGTTGTTCCATACTGCATCGGCTCGTGTTAGGACCATTCACCGTCTCTCCTCTATCAGGCTTCTGCCGGCTCTACATTCGTATAGTGGCCCGTTAGATCATCGTCCTCCTCTCAGTAGGGCCAGAATCAGTGGGCTCCAAAATTGCAGACTCCACTCTTCACCTGGAATCAAAGCAATACACAGTGTTTTCTTTAGCCTTTATAGCAGATGCTTTACAATATAGAACACAAAGAAAACAACAACCAGTCTCAAAAACAAACGATACCAGGGATGAAGGAAATAGGAATAGGAGAGAGGTATAGTAATGTGTGTGTGTGTGTGTGTGTGTGTGGTGTGTGTGTGTGGGTGTGTGTGTGTGATGGTGTGTGTGTGTGTGGTGTGTGTGCTGTGTGCTGTGTGTGGTGTGTGTGTGTGGTGTGTGTTGATGTGGTGTTGGTGGTGTGTGTGTGTGTGTGTGGTGTGTGTGTGTGTGTGTGTGGTGTGTGGATCAATGTTTAAACTGATTCTTGTGGGACCAGAAGTCGCCTACAGTAGACTAGTAAACAAGTAAAATTTGACCCAGCTGGCGGAGACATTTGTCTTTAGTACCCGCAGCAAAGGTCAAAAGTGCTATTTCTAGGGGTTTAGGGTTAAGGTTAGAATTAGTGTAGGGTTAGAATTAAGTTAAATATTAAGGTTAGGAGCTAGGGTTAGGTTTGGGTTAGGATAGAAGTTTAGGTTTTTGGGTTTATTGGGTTAGTTAGGGTTAGGGTGAAGAGATTATCTTGAGCGTTAGGGTTAGGAAGTAAGAGTACGGGGTTAGGCATTAGGGTTGGTTTTAGGGTTAGGGGTTAGGGAAGAAATAGGATTTTGAAATGGGACTGAATTGTTGTCCCACAAGGTTAGCTGTACAAGACTCTGTGTGTGTGTGTGGTGTGTGTGGTGTGTGTGTGCTGTGTGTGTGTGTGCGTGTGTGTGTGTGTGTGGTGTGTGTGTGTGTGTGTGTGTGTGTGTGTGTGTGTGTTGTGTTGGTGTGTGTGTGTGTGTCAAATCAAGATCAATTTTATTTGTCACATTACATATACGCGTTAGGAAGAAGGCCTTTGGAGATACCAGCTTACTACAGACGCAGACTGTGTAGGGAGTGCATGTGTGCTTGCCTCAAGGTTCAGACGAAGCAAGGGTTATGCGAGTACCCAACTAAACCAACACTACGAGATGAATCTCAATTCAGCTTGTTGATGGCTTTTTTAATTCAGTTCACTGATAGGCCTAGTGCGGGAGTTTTAGAGGGTGATGGCGACTGTCTTATAGCTTACAGTTGGATGTATCGGTGAAAAACGGGGACACTGCACAGCCTTGATAGGGCTCTATTAGGGTGGCCTGATACATGGACTGCCTCAACAGTCTCTCTGTCCCCCTTCGGCTCCTCTCCTGTAGAGTCCACCTCCACGGCCAGCAAGAGCAGGCAGGAGGAAGGGGAGCTGCTCATGTCTGAGAATTCGATACGCCTGCAGGGGATGCTGAGATCAGGAGGACGTGCTTGTCTCGAGTGTTGGTCGCTTCGCACGTCCTAGAGAATCCGACCTCTTCAACTTGGGCCGTGACGCGTCAGGTGGTTGCTGGGCTGTGGTGTAGGTGTCCAGGAAGATGGGGCAGGTAGCATCATCCTGCCACAGGTCGATCAGCTTCTCTGTTGAGGCGTTCGTATGAAAGCTAAGATCCTTCTCTACCTACCAACATGCTCCTCTCGGAGATGGAGTTGTCTCTATTACGTGCTCGCTGGGTAGGCAGTTGCCGTACTCAGTGTCTGCCAGGGTATGGTAGTCAAGCTGACAGTGAGATAGTGATGCTCCAGAGTGATTTCGTCTCGCGATTTGGAACTGCTCAACAAGGTCTTGGTGAGTCTGCTTATCTATTGGCTGCACAAGAGTGCCCGGTCACTGGATCCGAGCGCCATACGACTGGATGGGTCATAGCAAAAAGCGTGACGAAGGGCACTTTGCAGCTCTGCACAAGGCACACCGCGTGTCTGTGTGGGATCCACTCAGATCTCTAAATAACTATGTATCTTTACGGAGGAGGATGAAGAGAGAGCCTCCCACACAGACAGCGTGTGAAAGAAGGCGCATTTCCTTGACCTCAGGAGGCTGAAAGAAATTCGGCTGGTCACAAAAAATCACAAACTTTTTACAGATGCACATCGAGTAGCATCCGGTTCAGGCTGTAATCACCGCCTGCTACGGCAGGACTGCTTCCACCTATCCCGTAAAGGGCTCTCCGAGGGTAGCTGAAGGCTCGGCACAACGCATCACACCGCGGGGCTAACTCTCGCTGCGTCGCAGGACACTCACCACACCGCGATTTGTACTACGCGAAGGCATACAAGATATCAAGGACAACCACCACCCGAGCCGTGCCTGTTCAAGCCCGCTATTCATCCCAGACGGCGAGGTCAGTACACTGGTGGCATCAAAGCTGGGACCGAGAGACTGACGAGCTTCTATCCCTAAGCGCCATCAGACTGGTTAAACCAGCCCATGCACTAACATTGAGATTCACTCGCTTGGTTATACTGCATTGCCGGAACTAGAAGCACAAGCCATTTCGCTACCTCGGCATTTTACATCTGCCTAACCACTGCATGTATGCATGACAAATAAAATTTTGCATTTGATTTTGACACACACACACACACACCACACACACACACACACCACACCACACACACACACCACACACCACACACACACTTACACACACACACACCACACACACACACACACATCACAGCACACACCACACAGACAGTCTCTGTACAGCTACTTTGTGGGGTACATACAATTCAGTCCCATTCAAAATCCTATTTTCGCCTAACCCTAACCCTAAACCTAACCCTAATCCTAACGCCGTACTCTGGTACCTCTAACCCTAACGCTAACCTTAACCCTCAACCTAACCATAACCCGGAAAAAACGCTAAACTTTAATACCTAACCCATAAACCTAACCTAGTCATACACTTAATATATTAATTAATTCTAACCCTAACATTCTAATTCAACCTTAACCCTAAACCCGCCTCGAATAGCATTTGACCTTGTGGGGACTAAAAATGTCGCCCAGCCTTGGTCAATTTTACTTGTGTTTGACCTATTTTGTAGGACTTCTTTGAGCGCCCACAAGATAGTTAAACATGTCCCACACACCACACAGGGCAAACAACCCAGCACAACACACACACAAGGGCACACAAACCACACACACCACACACACACAACCACACACAGCCCACATTTACACACCACACACACCCACACACAGCACACACACACACACACACACACACACCATCCGTTCACATCACAACACACACACACACACACACACACACACACTATACATACTCTCTCCTCCTTTGCTATTTCCTTCATCCTGGGTTATCGTTTGTTTTTGAGACTGGCTTGTTGTTTTCTTTCGATGCTTTATATTGTCACGCTCTGTATACAGAGGCTTATAGAATACCATCGAGTCGCTACTGCATGTTGATTCCGAGTGGGCAGGTGCTGCAAATGAGACGTGTTAGGAGCCAGGTGTATGACATGAGATGGCTAAGAGGAGAGACGGGCTGAAGGTGGCTCTGTTAACCGTGGCCCAGGGCGCAGTACTTACAGATGCTTGACTGAGGCAGAAAGCCTGGTATAGGAGAGCAGGAATCTACTGATTGCGGTGATTGCCAGGCCAAGGTCAGGACGGAAGGGGAGAGGAACGAGTAGAAGCGGATGAGAGGAAGAGTGGAAGGGGAGAGGGGTGGAGGAGAGGGGAGGGGAGGAAGGGAGGTAGAGGGGAGGGGGAAGGAGAGGAAGGGAGAGGAAAGGAGTGGAAAGAGGAGAGGAAAGAGTGGAAAGGGAGAAGGGGAGGAACAGGCAAGAGGGGGAGGGTTAGTGACGAGGGGAGGAGGGTAATTCGAGGAGCAGAGGTGAATTCGAGGGAGAAGCAGCAGGTGAGAGTAGGAGGAGGCCGACGGGAAAGGATGTACGAGGGAGGAGGAGGGAAGGAGGCTAGTACGCGCCTGGATAAGACGACAGCAGCCGACTCTTGATGACAGGCGCCAAGGTCTATTGACAAAATTATGTTTCGAAACTACCTCAGGCAGCTCCATTGATTAATTTCAGAGTGGTTTTTATTTCCCTTTATAGCCAACCAGTGGTGGGGATGCTGTGGGGATGCTGTTTGGAAACAATGGCAGGTTGTGACTTTAAAGGGCTCTCTAATTCCTTTCTCCCATTCGCAGGATTGAGCAGAGTGCCATGCTTGATGTTGAAGCGTCACTGATAGTGAAGCGGCTGTAGATGTCTCCTCAGACTCCATTCCAGAAAGCTGTCCTGACCGTGCTCAGAAGCTGCTGAATGAGACCACGCCAAGGGTGAGTGGGAACCCAGAGACACCCAGGGTCTGCAGTACAGTCTTTACCTTCGCTCGGTCACGTACAGCCTGTATTGGTTCTTGTCACTAGGCCTTCTCTGTAGGCTCACGAGGTATTCCAAGACATGTCTCGCATAAATGTATTAATCCATCTTTAGAATTGGTCTCTTGTTCCTATATGTATCAGCTATTTGAGAGATGGAGGGTGTCAGAGTTATGATTGTGTCTAAATAACAATCAACCAGATCAGCAGAGGATGAAACGTAAAGCCATGATGCGATGACCTGACGCTGTTCGTCATCTTTTGTCAGGTCCGTCTCTGGTTCTCCTCCTTCCTCTCTGGATCCTGATCTCGTCGGTCTCTTCAATCAATTCATTATCTTTTCTCTCTCATTCAATTAAAGTTATCTCTACTTTTCTCTTCTCTTCTCGTCTCCTCTCTTCTCCTCTCCCATCAACGCTGAAATCATCAGATTTCGTCGTCAGGGCCAGGTAGAGGTAAGCTTGTACGCTTGTGTCTGAAGGACTTGGCAGAAGACCGGCAGGTAGGCAAGCCTTGGACCATGGTGTTATCATCACTTCTGCTGGGGCCGAGGAGGTTGGACGGTGATTGGCTGGAGCATGGCTCGCTGGAGAGGGGACGTGGATGGCCTCCTCACAGGAGATGGGACAGGACCTGGATCATGTTACAGTGAGGAGGGAGGGAGAGGATGGGAGGGAGCGGGGATGTGGTGGCCTCCTCACAGGAGATGAACAGAACCTAGACTGTCATAGTTACAGGTGAGGAGGGAGGGAGAGGATGAGGCGGCGAGGGAATGGGAGGGATGTGGTGCGCCTTCTACACAGGAGATGATGACAGGAACCTGGCATCATTGTCTACAGTGAGAGGGAGAGGATGGCAGGGAAGAGAGAGTGTGTGGTGGGCCTCCTCCACTAGATGAGCAAGCAGCTAACCCTGGGGGTCTGTTACAGTGAGGAGGGTGCCGAGGGATTGTGGTGGCCTCTCGACAAGCGAGATTGAGACAGAACCTGATCATCGTTTAAGTGAGTGAGGGAGATTGGATTGGAGGGAGGGCAGGGATGTGTGTGCGTCCTTGCACCAGCGAGTTATGCCAGACAAGAACCTGGGATCATGTTGACCGAGGTGAGGAGGGCAGGACGGGGATGTGGGGTGGCCTCCTCAGCCGCAGGAAGATCGAGCCAGGGAACCCGGTGGATCATTTTTTACACGATGAAGGAGGGAGGAGGGTGGAATGGGAGGGGGGATGTGGTCGGCCTGCCTGACAGTGAGCCATGAGACATTGAAACTCTAGATCAGGTTACAGGTGCAGGAGGACGAGGAGAGGATGGGCAGGAAGACGGAGGATGGGGAGGGGAGGGATGTGGTGGCCTCCCACAGGTAGATGAGGACAGAAAACCTGGGACCATGTTATTACCGTGTAGGAGGGGGAGAAGGATGGAGGGAGGGGAGGGGGGCTAGGACCTCTGGAGGGCTTCAATGAGCTTCCCAGGGGTATGTTGAAGCTGGGGAAAACAACTAATTCAAGTAAATGTATTATAGTTGTCAGGGTAGCTGAAGGGATAGAGATAGGGAAGACTATGAGAGTAGAGATTTGGTCGCAACGCTCGTCCACCCTTGTACTAGTTTCTCTTGTAGATGTTACGTATTCTTATGCAGTATATCACCGGCTCTTATAAGGTTGTCTTTTATTATCCCTTCACATTTTTTAAGATGATCTCTTTTATTGTTTTTCCGCTTTCCTTACTCACAGATAGAAAACGTCCAATTTCCTGAGGGCGACAAAGTTCCGTGATCTTTTTTCCCTTGGGAAGACGGTATTGGTGGGATGTGTGGGATCAGGGAGGGGTGGGGACTATGTCCGACGTTCAAGACCATTGTTTGATAGCCTGATCAAAGCCGGGCCTTACTTGCGGAGGCTCGCTTGCACTTCCGCGCTGATTGGAGGGATCAGCGTCAACGAGAAGCTGGCTGATTCTGCAATGGGAACTGCATAGGCACCACCCGGGTTGTCAGTCTCTTCTACAGGCCTCCCACGACCGGTGCTCAAGTTGAGCTCTGCACTTCACCTGACGGCAAATGATGTATCCCACTGCCACTAACTGTTTTGGTGGCGTTTGTATGGCTAGTCCAACTCAAGAGCTATAACAAAAAGAACATTAGACTATTTTCATAGATGTTGAGATTTGATCGTCTGACAGATGAAAGTCAGCAGGCTATATTATTGTACACCAACAGTGTTCCTGACGCACGTCAGCTGTAGAGACATTGGAATTGTTCGTGGTTGGTTCTCAGGGTACTTCGATTGATTTGGGTGATGGAGTGAGGTGGTGTTTCTGAAATCCAGGAGAAACATAATGAGATTCGACGCGCTGACCTGGGAGAAGACTCCAGCAATTGGCACGCATACCTTCCACCGCAGCACGCAGCTTCGAGAGGGACAATCAGCGGCCCTGGGGAACGGTAAGCCTTAACTCCTACTGGCTGTTTGGCCTGGAGTTTTGGGTGCAGAGGTTACAGGAGAGGCAGATTAAGACTAAGAGATATTATGCCTGACTAGAGATGGCGCTAGTGTATTAGCCATGTACGTCCGTGGCCAAAAAAGTTTTGAGAATGACACACAATATACATGTTTCACAAAGTCTGCTGCCTCAGTTTGTAATGATGGCAATTTGCATATATCAAGAATGTTATGAAAAGTGATCAGATGATTGCAATTAATTGCAAAGTCCTTCTTTGCCATGCAAATGAACTGATCGCCACCCAAAATATTTCCGCTCGCCACACAATTTCAGCCTGCCACAAAGGACCAGCTGACATCATGTCAGTGATTCTCGTCGTTAAACAGGCGTGAGTGTTGACGAGGCAACGCTGGAGATCATCTGGGTCATGCTGAATTGATTTCGAATAACAGCCTGGAAGCTTCAAACAGTAGGGTGGTTTTGGAATCATTGGTTCTTTACCTCTGTCACCATGGTTACCTGCTAAGTTAAACACGTGCGTCATCATTGCTTTGCACAAAAAGGGCTTCAAGGCAAGGATATTGTGCCAGTCATGGAGAGGCAGCCTTTAGTTATTATGCCCCCAGCCTCTGGAATAGTCTGCCAGAGAACCTGAGGGGGGCCAAGAGTCATGGAGAGGCAGCCTTTAGTTATTATGCCCCCAGCCTCTGGAATAGTCTGCCAGAGAACCTGAGGGGGGCTGAAACTGTTGACATATTTAAAACACCTTTTTAATTTAGCTTTTCCTCAGGGTGCTTTTTAGTCCTTTAGTTCTTATTGTTGCTGTTTTTTTTATCCTCATGTTTGTTGTATAGTAAATATTTCAGTTTTTATTTTCATTTGTTTTATTGTTTTTTTCCTGATGCACATTGCGTTGCATTTCATGTCTGAAATGTTCTGTATAAATAAATCTTTATATGATTACTCACCTTGATATAATTTGGCCACAGTCGTGGCCAAACGTTTTGAGAATGACACAAATATTAATTTTCACAAAGTCTGCTGCCTCAGTGTCTTTAGATATTTTTGTCAGATGTTATGGAATACTGAAGTATAATTACAAGCATTTCATAAGTGTCAAAGGCTTTTATTGACAATTACATGAAGTTGATCCAAAGAGTCAATATTTGCAGTGTTGACCCTTCTTTTTCAAGACCTCTGCAATCCACCCTGGCATGCTGTCAATTAACTTCTGGGCCACATCCTGACTGATGGCAGCCCATTCTTGCATAATCAATGCTTGGAGTTTGTCAGAATTTGTGGGTTTTTGTTTGTCCACCCG
>NC_036843.1:24289313-24297728 GCF_002910315.2 Salvelinus sp. IW2-2015
ACTCACGCCTGTGCTTAACGAGAGAATCACTGACATGATGTCAGCTGGTCCTTTTGTGGCAGGGCTGAAATGCAGTGGAAATATTTTGGGGGCGATTCAGTTCATTTGCATGGCAAAGAAGGACTTTGCAATTAATTGCAATTCATCTGATCACTTTTCATAACATTCTTGAGTATATGCAAATTGCCATCATACAAACTGAGGCAGCAGACTTTGTGAAAATGTATATTTGTGTCATTCTCAAAACTTTTGGCCACGACTGTACATGGCTGTACACTAGCGCCATCTCTAGTCAGCATAATATCTCTTAGTCTTAATGCTGCCTCTCCTGTAGACCTCTCACCCAAACTCCAGGCCAAACAGGCAGTAGGGAGTTAAGGTGTACCTGTTTCCCCAGGGCGCTGATGTCCCTCTCGAAGGCTGCGTGCATGCGGTGGAAGGTATCTGCCTTGCTGAAGTCTTCTCCCAGGTCAGCAGGAATCTCATTATGTTTCTCCTGGATTTGAGACACCAGCTCCTTCCCATCATCGAAGTACCTGAGAACCACCAGGACATTCTGTTACAGCTGACTCGTCAGACCACACTGTGGTGTACAAATATAGTCTACTTTCATCTGTCAGAAGTCAAATCTCAAACATCTATGAAATGTCTAAATGTTTTTTTGTGTTTGTCTTGTTTTGGAACCTAGGCATACAAAGCCAAAAACAGTTAGTGGCATTGATGAATCATTTGCCGTCATTTGTGTGCAGACTGACTTGAGCAGGTCGTGGGAGGCCTGTAGGAGCTGAACTCGGGTGTCTATGAGTTCCAGCAGGTCAGCCCAGCTCTCGTTGACGCTGTCCCTCCAATCAGCCATGGCAGCAGCCTCCGCGTGGCCCGCTTTGATCAGCTCATCTATGGTCTGGTTCACATAGTCCACCCGCTCCTGTCCCACCATCCCTGTCTCCCGGGAAAAGTCACGGAACTTGTCCCTCAGGATCTGGACGTTTTTTATTTGGAGAAGGAAACGGAAAATAAAATCATCTTAAAAATGTGAAGATAATAAAGCAATTATAAGAGCGTGGATATACTTCATAAGAATACAGAACATTACAGAGAGAACTAGTACAAGGTGGGACATGCTTGGACCATTCTCTATCTTTATTCTTTATCTCTATTCCTTCAGCTACCTAGAACTTTACATTTACTTGTTAGTTTTCCCCAGCTTCAGTACCCCTGGGAAGCTCATTGAAGCCCTCCAGAGGTCCTAGCCCCCCTCCCTCCCTCCCATCCTCTCCCTCCCTCCTCACTATAACATGGTCCAGGTTCTGTCTCATCTCCTGGTGAGGAGGCCACCACATCCCTCCCTCCCATCCCTCCCTCCCATCCTCTCCCTCCCTCCTCACTGTAACATGATCTAGGTTCTGTCTCATCTCCTGTGAGGAGGCCACCACATCCCTCCCTCCCATCCTCTCCCTCCCTCCTCACTGTAAATGACCAGGTTCTGGCTCATCTCCTGTGAGGAGGCCACCACATCCCTCCCTCCCTCCTCACTGTAACATGATCCAGGTTCTGTCTCATCTCCTGTGAGAGGCCACCACATCCCTCCCTCCCTCCCATCCTCTCCCTCCCTACGTAACGATCCAGTCTCATCCAGGCCACCACATCCCTCCATCCCTCCTCACTGTAACATGATCCAGGTTCTGTCTCATCTCCTGTGAGGAGGCCACCACATCCCTCTCTCCCTCCCATCCTCTCCCTCCTCACTGTAACATTGATCCAGGTTCTGTCTCATCTCCTGTGAGGAGGCCACCACATCCCTCGCTCCCTCCCATCCTCTCCCTCCCTCCTCACTGTAACATGATCCAGGTCCTGTCCCATCTCCTGTGAGGAGGCCACCACGTCCCTCTCAGCGATCCAGTGCTCCAGATCCTCCACCTCTCGGCTCAGCAGGAAGTGATGATAGACATGGTCCAGCTTCCTCCTGCGGTCTTCTGCCAAGTCCTTCAGACCAGCGTACTGCTTATCTACCTGGCCCTGACGACGGATGATAGATTCACTATGGGGAGAGAGGGAGAGAGAGAGAGAGAGGGAAAGAGAAAGAGAGAAAGAGAGAATGAGAGACAGAGAGGGAGAGGGAGGAGAGAGAGAGAAGAGAAGAGAAAGATAGATAATTGAATTGAATTGAGAGAGAGAAAGAGATAATTGAATTGAATTGAGAGAGAGAGATCAGGATAGAGAGAGGAGAAAGAGAGAGTGACTGACAAGATGAGACGTGTCATCATCATGCATCATGGCTTTACTGTTTCATAGCTGTCTGATCTTTGATTGGTTAGAGACACAATCATAACCACACCCTCCATCTCTCAAATATACTGTTACATAGTGAGGAACAAGAGACCAATTCTAAAAATGGATTAATACATTTATGCAACATAGTCTTGAATACTCTGAGGCCTACAGAGAAGGTAGTGACAGCTACACTGTAGTACACAAGGTAAGATGACTGAACCCTGGTGTCTGGGTTCCACTCACCCATTAGGGTGGTCTTCATTCAGCATCTTCTGAGCACGGTCAGACAGCTTCTGGATGGAGTCTGAGTAGACATCTACAGCCTGCTTCACTATCAGGTGACGCTTCAACATCAACATGGCACTCTGCTCATCCTGGCGAATGGTGGAGAACAAATTAACCCTTTAAAGTCACAACCTGCCATTTGTTTTCCAGCCAAACAGCATCCCCACCACTTGGTTTGCTATAAAGGGAAATAAAACCACTCTGAAATTAATCAATGGAGCTGCCTGATAGTTCTAAACATATTTTGTGAATAGTACCTTGGCCCTGTCATCAGAGTTCCTGCTGTCCTATCCAGGCCTCTGCCTCCTCTCCTCCTCCCTCCCCTCACCTCCTTTCCCCTCGCCTCCTCTCTCCTCACCTCCTCTCTCCTCAATTCCTCTCTCCTCGTTGTGCGTTGGCTGTGTGTCTGCGTGTGTGTCCTGCGTGATGTGTCTGCGTGTGTATTGTGTGTGTGGTGGTGTGAGTGTGTAGTGTGTGTGTGTGTGTGTGTGTGTGTGAGTGTGTGTGTTGTGTGTTGTGTGTGTGTTGTTGTGTGTGTGTGTGTGTTGGTGTGTGTGTGTGTGTGTGTGTGTGTGTTGTGTGTGTGTGTGTAAGGTGACATATTCTACACTGAGCTACGTCAGAGCCTGTTCTCTACTCTCTCCGCTATGGTATCAGTTTACTGTTAATCCTTGCTATACTGCCACATGCTATAATAGTCAGAATGTTGTCCCCTGAATGTCACCTACTAACTTATCATCTTGCTCTTCATAAGGCATCTAGACAAACTGGCTTTCTGTTTCTGTTACTTGATTAAAATAATTAATGTAAAGTAAGTAAGAATCAATCAAGGTTCAAGTGTATGATAAAGCTTTTATCAATAAGCAGAATGTCACAAAAGTGCTGTAACAGAAACCACAGCGCCTAATCCCGCAACAGAGCACGAATGCAGATGTAGGACACGCACGTGGGCTAGGAAAAAGCCAGAATGGCCCACGTTGGAGAGTCTTCCTGTTTGTCTTAGCCCAAATGCACCTGAGACATTAGTCTATCACAGTAATAATAGCTGTTGATCCCATCATAATCCTTATCATACATGTACCTGCTTGTCATCACCGGGCTTGATGGATTCTCTATAAAGTAGAGAATGTTTTCGCTGTCCTGAATGTGGCTTTCACTCTCAATCTCCCTACCCCTTGATGTCATAACATCACGAAGGAGGGTCAGTTTGAACTGGATGGTACTCCAAGCTCTGCCGAGAATTTTGCGCACAATCGTGACGTACTAGACACGGTGCGTTCTGGCCCGCTGCTTATGATGCTTGTGTTGGGACAAGCTGGAGTTTCATAATGACCGGGGACAGGCCTGTCCTTTGTTTGGTGCTAACTAGCTCCGATGCTGTTCTTGTATCTCAGAGTTCAAGGCCGACATGAAAAGTGGCTGGCTGAGCTGCAGAGGAACTACAGGAGACAGATCGAGGTCAAGCGCTCACAACGCCGACATCCCTGCTGCAAGAAGCACGTCTGAGGCTATGTTGTCGTGAGAGGTGTGTCTGTGTAAGGCGTGTGTTTGTGTTGAGGGTGTGTCTGTGGTGTGGAGGGTGTGGTGGCTGAGTGATGTGGTTGGGAGGTGGTCTGTGTTGGTGGTGTCGTAGGGTGTGTTGTTTGTCGATGGGGTGTGTTTATCTTGAGTGTCTTGTGTGGAGGGGTGGTGTCTGTGGTAGGGTGTGTTGAGGCTGTGTGGAGGGTGTATGTGATGTGTCTGTGTGGTGTGCGTGTATGAGGGTTCTGTGTAGATGTGTGGAGGGTTGTCTGTTGGTGTGTCTGTTGGAGGGGTGTGTTGAGGTTGTGTTCGGAGGGGTTTAGTGCTGTGTGGAGGGTGTTGCTGTTGGAGGGGGTGTTCTGTGTGGGGTTAGGGATGTGCGTTGTGAGTGCTTCGTGTTGGAGGGGTTTGTCTGATGTGAGGGTTGTCTTGTGTGAGGGGTGTGTCTGTGTGTTGGGGTGTGTCTGTTGTGGGGTTCTGTTGGAGGTTGCGATGTTGTGGAGGCTGTGTTGTCAAATGGGTCCCTGATCTGTGTGTGTGGAGGGGTGTGGTTTCCTGTGTGGAGGCGGTTGTGGTTGCTGTGTGGAGGGGTGGTGGTCTGTGGTGGAGTGTGTTTGTTCTGTGTATGGAGGGATGTGTTTGTGTAGAGGGGTGTGGTTCCTTGTGGTGGTAGGGGGTTGTTGTCTGTGATGTGTGGGAGGTGTGTCTGTGTGGTTGGAGGGGTGTGTCTTGTCCTGTTGTTGGCGTGGGGTGTTGGTTTGATTTATTCTCCGTGTGTGTAGCGGGATTGTCATTCATGTTGTGTATCCCTGTCCTGCTTTCTTTGCTGCTCGCGTTGGTAGTCCGATTCCGGCCGTTCCATTGCTCCGTGCAATTGCCCGTCACTACGTTTATCTGTTACCCTTGGCGTCGTGATTGACCTCTTTAAATATTTACCCTATGTCTCCTCTTCGTTTTGATTTCCTTCGTCCAAGTTTGTATCTATACTTCTCTTGTATTTTCTTCCTGTCACCCCTCACTCTTACTATTGTCTTCTGGTTTGACGCACACATGCTCCTTATTAGACATCTCTAAAATTCAATACCTTCTATATAGTACTTCTCGTTCCTTCCTCTCTTTAAATGTCATGATGTTATTCCCACCGAACCTTATAATGAGTTACAGGAGTGGCATAACCGGTATATCTTACCTATCCCGATGATTTCTGTTGTTCCCTGCCATCTGCCTCCTTTCATTTTCTGATTTACTAATTCTACCTTTTATGAGCCTACCTAACCAGACCGATAGTTTTTATCAGTATTTTTTTTAACACCTTTTTGTATTTAGTATGATGGCATCTTTCCGTATATTTCTCACGGAAATTTACAGTTACTTGCTCCTCTTTATGTTAGATGTTTACTCGAGTTAATATGATCTCGTCACTTTATATTGATGCAAGTTGAGTTTGCCTCCTCTTCCTCATTCTTAGGCGGTTGAGTGCCTTGGTGTTCCCAAGCTCGGCTTTTCGTCTACTCTGTAGGATGCGTTCTGCATTTCCTTCCTTTTTGCTAAGCGGTTGTCTTCGATTTCTCGGAGGGGTCACATGGCTCCGCCTGGATGCTTCCTCTCCTGCGGTGTCTCTGGTGCCGTCGATCGGTGCCCTAGGCAGGTAAATTCGCCCTGTAGGGTGGTAGTTCGGCGACTGCGTGGGTCCGCCTGCCTTCCCTTAGTAGGGCTTTCCTCCCCAGCGCTGTTAGGTTGGAGTCGCCTCGCGATCCACCCACGGGCTGGAGGTCGCGCGGCTGGAAGTGTGGTCGCTACTCGCCGGCCTGTGCTCTGGTTGTTCCCGCGGCGTCCACTCGCTCTTTTTTCCGGGAACTCTCTCATTCGCCTATATCACATACTTCGCCCAACCTCCCCCCCCCCTCCAGAAATGTGCTGGGAACTTGCAGGTGCCATTGGTGGAGAGTGGGGTAACATCTCACAGCAAGACTCAGCAAATCAGGAGTGCAGTCCATGTAGGAGTGCACTGTTCATACTTAATGCATGCTGGTGGCCACCAGATTACTGAGCTGTCTACTGACCCCCCGCCCCCCCTTTGTTTCAGGGACACTTATTCAATTTCCTGGCTTCGTTCAAGCACTGTCTGTGGAACCTCTTCTTCAGTTTATGTCTAGTTGTTGAATCTTGTTATGTTCATACAAATTTTACACGTGAAGTTTGCTGAAATTAAAACGCAGTTGCTTTAGTAAAGCCAGGACATTTCTTTTTGTTGCTTGAGTGTATTTATGCATCGATGTTCATTGTACTGTTCCACAGTAGAAAAAAATGAGTCATGTCAGCCTCTGTAATGATGAGGTTCGAGTAGTACATTGACATCCATCCTCCACAGAGTTTAAAACCTAATATAAAACCTAATATTGCAGTGATAATTAATGTCTGGGGGCATTTTTGTTAGTTTCTTTTGTTCTAATTCTCCTTTAAAATCAGCTATTTTTTGCAGTTAAGTACAGTTAAATGAGCGTTCACTGGGTGCGGGGTATTCCTACAACCTTCATTTAGCCCATACCCCTAGGTTTAGCTGTATTTACTTTACCGACACCCCCATTTAGCCATTTACTCCTAGTTTTAGCTGTAGTTATGACACACCTCCATTTTAGCCATACCTAGTTTAAGCTGTATTTCTACACACCCCATTTAGCCATACCTAGGTTTCGTAGCTGTATTTCTACATAACCCATTTAGCCCATACCATAGGGTTTAGCTGTAATTTTAATAACACACCTCCCATTTAAGCCTATCACCCTACCGGTTCTAAGCTTGTATCTCTACACACCCATTTAGGCATACCCTAGGTTTTAGCTGTACTTTCTAACTACACCCCATTTAGCACATACCCACTCAGGTTTTGCTGTTTTACACAGTCCATTTAGCCAATAAGCCCTAGGTTTAGCGCTGTTTGATTTTTCTACACACGCAGTTTAGCCATACCCTAGTTTATGCTGTCATTTCTCACACGCCTCCATCTTAGCCATACCCTAGTTTAGCTGTATTCTTACACACCCCATTTAGCCAATACCTAGGTTTAGCTGTATTTCTACACACCGCCATTTAGCCAATAACCCCTACGGTTTAGTCTGTTTATTGATATACAACACCCCATTTACCATAACCATAGGTTAAGACGTAGTTCTCTACACACCCCAATGTCTTAGCCATACCTAAGGTTCTAGCTGTATTTTCTTTACACACCCCAATTTAGCCATACCCCCGTTACTAGTACACCTAGGTTTAGAGAGACCTGTATTCATTGTACCTCATTATGATTTCTCTATTCACTGATATTAATATGTGCTAATCCAGTCTCACTTTTTCTCTCCCTCTTTCTCTTACGCCCTTCTTTAACTCTCTACCTCTACACTTTCTCTTACATATTCTTTCTTTTCACTGTTTAAATTTCTCTGTCTTCAACCTAATCTACTCTTTTTTTCCTCTTCTCTACTCTCAAACTCTCTCTTACTTCTTGCTTGGTCCTTTTCTCGTCTCTACTTTTTTCTCTTCTTTCTTTTCCTTTTCTCTTCTACTCTCTCGTCTTCTTAGCCTATAATGCTTCTAGATTCTCTTCTATCTCACTCTTCCTTGTATTTTGTTTCTTTTCTCTTGCTCTCCTCTTTTTCTTAGCCTCTACTAATCTTTCTTTATTCATTGCTTTTCTTTTTTCGTTTCTATCCTTCTCCCTTCATATTTCTTACTTCGAACCTAGTGTGTCGCTCCTATTTCTTGCTCGACGTTTTACGTTACTCCACTCCGTACAATTGATATTTTTTGAGCCATCATAAGTAGGTTGTAGCAGTTGGATGTGTTTATTTTCGTTTACGGGGTCTACTCTCGTATTTCGCCTTGTTTCCGAACGCTTTCTTATCCTCTTCCTTTATTTTCGGCATTTTTCCCCCCGTATTGCATTTTACTTCTTATCTTTTTTCGTCCCCTTTTTTCGTCCTTACCCACCCTTCCCCCCACCCCTTCTTCGTTTCTTGTCGTTTCTCTTTTTGCTCCTCTTTTTCTTTTCTTTTTTCTTTCTTCTATCCATCTTTATATACTTTTATGTTATCACATTTCTTTACTTTCAATTTATTTCCCTCCATTCTTCCTTCTCATTCTCTTCCTGCTCCTTTTCTCTCTCACTCTTCTCTTCTTCTACCTCTGCTATTTCCTTTCATTTTCTTCATCTACTTTCTTCTCTACCCTCAAATATTCTACCTACTCTTTCCTTTTCTATCTATACCGAGTCAATCCTAACAGCAAATTCTAAACAAGAACATATCAAATACTATTTTTTTTCACTAGAATTCGATATAG
>NC_036843.1:24297753-24305797 GCF_002910315.2 Salvelinus sp. IW2-2015
TGGTGTGTGGTTGGGTGTAAGCTGACATATTACATGCATCAGAGCCTGTCTCTAACACTCCCGCTATTACACGTTAATCCTGCTAATCAATCTTAATAATCAGATTGTCCCCTGAATTACCTCTAACATACATCGCTTTCTCTTCATAAGGATTAGACAAACTCGCTTCTGATTTTGTTACCTGATTAATAATATGACGAAAAATGTAAAGAAATCAATCAATTTCCACAGTGTATGATAAAGCCTTTTTACATAAAGATTGTCAGCAAAGTGCTTACAAAACCCGCCTAACCCCAACAGCAACGCAATGCAATGTAAAGCACGTGGCTAGAACCACAAATGGGCCCAAGGCAGGACCCTGTTTGTAGCATGTCTGGACATTGTCTATCACATAATCAGTGTTATCCCATCCTAATCCTATCATACAGTACCCTGCTTTTCTCAAGCTGATGATCTATAAAATAAGAAGTTTTCTCCGAATTGCTTTCCTAATCCCCTGATCATTCAACATCCAACAGGAGGTCAGGAACTATACTCCAACGCTGATTTCGCCAATCGTGACGGTGCGTCTGGCCAACTGCATGAGCTGCTGGACAACGGGAAGCACCCCTAGACAAGCCGTCTCTTGTTTATGCTAACCGCTCCATCGTTGACCATTCAGCCGACATGAAAAGTGGCTGGCTAGCTGCAGAAGACTACAGGAGACGACGAGTCAAGACCTCACCAACGCCAACATCCTGCTCAAGAAGCACCAGTATGTCTGGAGGCTGTGTCGTGAGAGGTGTTCGTTAAGGGTGGTCCAATATGTGTTGAGGGTGCTGTGGTGTGGAGGTGTGTCGGTGGTGAGTGATGTGTCTAGAGAGGTTCTTGTGGGGTTGTCGTAGGTGTGTTGCTGTCGAGGTGTGTCTTTTGAGGTTGTTCGTTGGTGTGTGAGGGTGTGTCTGTGGTAGGGCTGTGTGTGAGGGTGTGTGCGTGGAGTGTATTCTTGTGAGATGTGTCTGTGTGAGGTGTGCGTGTATGAGGTGTTCTGTGTAGAGTGTGTCTTGGAGGGTTGTCTGTTGGAGTGTGTCTGTTTGTGAGGTGGTCGGGTTGAGGGTTGCTGTTCTGGAGGGGTCTGTGTGGAGGGTGTTCTGTTGGAGGGGTGTCCTGTGTGGAGTGTTTGTTATGGAGATGTATGCTTGTGAGGTGTTCTGTTGGAGGGTGTCTGTATGTGAGGTATGTCTTGGTGTGGGGGTGTGTCTGTGTGTTTGGGAGTGTGTTGTGTGTGGAGGGGTTCTGTTGGAGGTTGTCTGATGTTGTGGAGGGTGTGTCTGTCAAAATTGGTCCCCTGATTCTGGAGCCTGTTCAATTTGTACCTTCAACCTGGACATCCATTGCCCTGGTGACCCCCTTGTACTGTTGCTTTCCAATCTGCTCTTTAAGAAAAAAAATTGTGCCTATTGCCCTAAGCCGGCTCTAACCCTCTGCCAGCCCCCACCCCCCACTTCTCCAGCAACCAGAGAACACTTGCTGCTGCAATCCAGGCAGGGAGCTGGAGTGACCTCCAAGGGAGGGCTTCCAGAAGCATGGTGCTCCAGCCCGGAGCGGAGGACCAGCGGACTGGAGGCTGACAAGGCCATCCCAGAGGACTTCCCAGCAGCTCCTCCACCCCCTGGCCCAGCGCAGGGAGCAAGCTGGAGGCAGACCAAGGTGCAAATCAGTTTCCTAGCCCGGGACCTGCTGATGAGATTGGAGGATGCCTTTCAGTTAATCGTCAACCCCCATTATAGCATGGGTTGTACATCTGAAACCTGTCAAGAATTGCTTTCTCAGAGAAATGCTGACATGTAACACTGTGTATCCCTCCACTGCCATCCCTCTCTGTCTCTTATTCTCCGTCTTCTCTCTCTCTCTCTCCTCCTCCTCTCTGCAATTAACCTCTCTCTCTCTCTCTCCTCTCTCCCCTCTCTCTCTGCTCTCTCTCTCTCTCTCTCCTTCTCTCCCTCTTCTCTCTCTCTCTCTCTCTCTCTCTTCTCTCTCTCTCTCCCTTGTCTCTCTCTCTCTCTCTCCCTTCGTTCTCTCTCTTCTCTCCCTCTTGTTCTCGTATCTTTCCTGCTCTCTTTTCTCTTCTCAGTCTCTCTCTCTTTCGCTCGTATCCTCTCTCTCTTCATCTCTCTCGGCTCTCTTCTCTCTTCTCTTCTCCTCCTCTCTCTCTCTTCTCTCTCTCTCTCTCTCTCTCTCGCTCTTCTTTCTTCCTGTCTTTCTTCGCTCTCTCTCTTTCGTTCTCTCTCTACTCTAATCTCTTCTCTCTCATCTCTCTCTCTGCTCTATGCTCTCTCTCTTCTCGGTCCTCTCTTTCCCTTCAATCTATCTTTCGCTCTCATTTACTACTCTCTCTCCTCTGTCTTTCTTTCTCTAATCTTCTCTTCGGTTGCCTTCTCTTTCAGTTCTCTCTCTTACTCTATCTCCCTCTCTCTCTCTCTCCTCTCTCTGTGCTCTGCTCCTCTTGGCCGGTCTCAAATGAGTTCCTGGTACCTGGTAGAGCAGAGTGCCCTTGCGATTCAGACTGAACATGGCAGTCAACCTCTCAGGATACGGTCCATATTGCTTTGAAGAAGAACCAGACCGTTACAAGAGATGAAAGGGCCACCAGCGCGGCTTGGATGAGGTGTTGCGAGGTGGCGAGATGCATCAAGCCGCTGACAGGAGGAGGGCGCCGAGGCAGAAGCTATTGGAGATCTATTTGTTGCGCATCACCACCAGTTGGAGACTGTGAGGGAGGAACATCATAATATATGCTGAATGGAGCCAAAGGAATGTGTATCAAAACACATCAAACAAGTGTGGTTTTCCATGTGCCCGTTGTTACATTTCATGTTGAACTCTCATTCCACCATTTATATGGAACGTCCTCCTCCCCCTAGCAGCCTTCCACGGACACACACTACGTGATTCGGCTGAGCGATGTTTATATTAGCATATGGCGATGTCGTACCCACAGCAACTATTAAAACATCCGCAATACCAGAAACCTGATTGATGGCCAGCATGCCACCGAAACTGAGAAGCGCGAAACCACTAATTTATAATCAGGGCAGGTGACGATAACATGACGCGAGATACAAAACAGGTACAGCTATCCCCTCCTGCAAGCAATCAAAAAGACAAGCTCCGTCAGTATAGAGACAAAAGTAAGAGTTGCAACTTCAACGTGCTCAACACAAGAGGTATGTGGGCAGGGTGCTACATCAAATCACGGACATATCAAAAAGAAACCAACCCCGTCGGCTGACCAGATTGTCGTTGCTCCCAACAGAACTAAATCAACTTCTTTGCCCCTGTTGAGACAATACAGTACCACTGACATGCGCCGCTAGTCAAAACCTGCGGGCCTCTCCTTCAACTGCACCACACGTGAAGCCAAAAACATTAAACGCGTTAACCCCGAGCAGGCTGCAGGCCAGACTGCAGTCCCAGCCTCTCCCTCAGAGCATGCCAGACCGCTGCTGGTCCTGTTTACAGACCATTATTCAACAATCATCCTACTTCCAGTAACTGCTGTTCCCTACATGCATCAAGAGGCGTGCATTATCCTGTTCCCCAAGAAAAGCTAAGGTTAACTAGCAAACGTACTACGCGCCCGTAGCGCACTCACTTCTGTCAATCATGAAATAGTTGCCATGAGAGACCTAGTCAAGGACATATCACCTCCACCCTAGCCTGACACCTACTAAGCACCCACACCAATCCTGCTTTTACCGCCCCAATAAGGTAACAGACGGCGCAAGGTCGAACAACACTCGCACACTGCCTACAGCCATCGATCCAGAGAATACCTATTATGGAGAATAAAGCGTCACGATCATACAGCGCTCAGCCATTTAAACACACAAATATACCCTCCAACTCGTCATAAGCCTCGAGACCCTGTCTCGACCCCCCTTGCAACGGGTACTGACTTCCTGACGGCCCCCCCAGTGGGGTAGGTAACAAACATCTACTCCCCCTCCACACACACATAGTGGAAGGAGTAAGTTTTAAGTGCCTCGGGGCGTACACATCACGGGACAAATGAATTGTCCACCCACACAGACAGCGTGTGAGAACGCCCTTCTTGACCTCAGAGACTGAAAAAATTGGGGGCTTGTCACCAAAACACTCACAAATTTTACAGCATGCACAATCGAGAGATTCCTCAGCTTGTGATCACCCGCATGTAAACTACCTCCTCAGCACACCTACACACCCGATTCAGGAAGGCCATAAAGATCACTCAGGACAACAACCACCCGAGCCCCACTGCCTGTTCAACCCGTGCTATTCATCAGAAGGCAGAGTCAGTACAGTGCATCAAAGCTGACCGAAGAGACTGAAAACAGCTTCTTCCTCAAGTCCATCAGAATTTAACAGCCATCCTAAACATTGAGATACTCTTGTTTACTGCAGCGAACTAGAAGCACAAGCATTTCGTCATCGCATTAACATCTGCTTAACCATATTGATTGAACAAATAAAATTTATTTGATTTTGACACCTACCACACACAACACACAAAACCACACACACACACACACACACACACACACACACACCAACACACACACACACACACACACACACACACACGACACACCACACACACGACACACACACTCACACACACACACACACACAACCACACACTTGTTCACACACATACCTCTCCCTTTTCCTATGCCTTTAACCTGTATTCGGTTGTTTTGTTTTGAGACTTGTGTTTCTGTTTCATATTGTAAAGCATCGTATAAAGGGCATAGAAAACCTGTATTGCTTCAATTCCAGTGAAGGAGCTGAAGGAGGTGTGCAGGCTACAGATAGAGGTAAGAGAGAGACCGCTGCAATGGATCTAACCGCCAGCAGTACTACAACGATGCTGTACGAGGCAAGCCTGATAGTGAAGCAGAACTCGACATGATTGCTGATGACAAGCCAGTCAGGACGAAGGAGAGGAAAGATGGAAGGGAGAGGGAGGAGAGGGGGGAGAAGGAGAGAGAGGGGAGAGGAAGAGAGAGGTAGAGGACAGAGTGGAAGGAAGGAAAGAGATGAAGGAGAGAAAAGAGGAAGAGAGGACAGAGTGAAGGAGGGAAGCATACACACACCTGGTCTATCTTGTTGAGCCAGTCTTTGTTGGAGGCCAGCTCAGCCATGAAGGCCTGATGCTTCTTCCACTTGGTGTGAAGGTTCCTGTCCCCGTCGTACGACACGTCCTGAGCAGTCAACATCTTCTCGTTTATCCACAGAGTCAGCTGGAGAGAGAGACGGAGGGATGACGGGTGGAGGAGGAAGAGGTGGAGAGGGAGAGGATGGAGAGAGGGAGAGGATGGAGAGAGGGAGAGGATGGAGAGAGGGAGAGCAATACAGAGTCAGCACAGACAAGAAGTAGAAGACGAAGTAAGAAGTAGACAGGAACACTAGTAAGAAGTAGACAGGAACACATCTATCTATTGTGTCCCCAGAAAATGAATCAAATAACTTACATCCTGAGTGTTTTGCAGGAAGTGTTGAAGATCACGGTTATCCTTGAGGATCCCTGTCACCTCGTTGGCTTTGCCTCGGTTCTTGATGTACCTGCAGATCAAACACACAGAGGCACAACAGAATAACACATTACACTCACTCCCATATCCGCAAGGTTGTGTTCAGTAGGGYACACAACGGAAAGCATTATAAAAACATTTTGTAACAGAAAACAAAAATGAGCATATCTCATTCCAGGTAGTCCCTTTCTGTTTCAGTCCATTTCCTTTYGTTTGGTGCCTAATGAACACGACCCAGGTCCCGACAACAGAGATCGATGGTGGGGTGTTTACCTTCAGAAGTAAAAAACACATGCAATCCCCTACTGAGCCTTTCCAATTACAGCCCCTGCTCTTTGAAGCAACCCAGTGAAGAGCACTCTCTCTGGGATCAATACCCATCATAGCAGGCRTCTGGTGCCCCCCTCCTGTCTCCCTTAGAGTGGAATCGGATCAGATGGTGATGGCGTACGTTAATGGGAGAAAGAGCATCCATTTGCTCTCTCCCCCTCTACTGGAACAATGTAGTGTTGTATTGCTGACCTAGCTGACTCAAAATGGCAGGCTAATAGCTTGCTGAACTACTCTATAGTATGTCTGCATCCCAAATGGCACCCTATTCCCTTTATAGTCCACTTACAGTATGTAGTAAGTAATGCACTATGTAGGGAATAGGGTGCCATTTGGGACACATCCCTATGTGTTTCATTCTCCTGAGAGTGGCAGGATAATAGCTAGCTGAACTACTCTATGTGCTTAACACTCACTACTGAGGGAACAGACCAAGCTGCTCCTGGAGAACAAGTAAAGGTCAATAGGTCAGGTAGTGCAGTGTAGAGATGTTTTCCGTGGAAGTACAGACAGATAGAGGGTGACCCATTGTAAACCCATGACTGACACTCGAATCAAAAGAATAAAAGAGGGGGCCATTTATATTCATTTATGGATAATATACTAAGATGTTTTATTTGATTTATTTTCAACTGTCCTGTCTTTTCAAAGAAAACTGATGTCTTTTGGAGGGTGATTTTGCTTCCCATTTTCGTTATTAAGGTAATTAAGCAAATATTATTTCAGAAAAAGACCGACCTGTCATGGATGGAGTCCATCTTGTCCTGGACCTTGGGGGAGTAGAGGTTCCCGCTGTTCACCAATCTCTGTCCCCCCTCAAGTGTGCTGGCAAGCTTCTCCATGTTGGCGTCCATGGTGCAGACAAAGTCCTCGTGCTTCTTTAGGGCCTGCTCGGCTCCATCCAGGGTGTCGTGCTTGTCTGTGTGGGCCAAAGTGTACTCCTGCCACAGAGTGACAAACAATTCATTAATTAATCCATCMATCAAATATCTGCTCCGTCCAGGGTGTCAGGCTTGTCAGTGTGTATTGCTGTAGCCATACTGTCACAAACAAATCAGTGTTTCAGTCACATAGTTTATTTTCTGCTGTACAGTTATCCATTTCCATTGGGTTTTTAACTCCATTTACATTCCATGTTTCAAATGTTCACTTTATTTGCCATGTGCTTGGGTAGGTTACTTTCTAAATGTAATCCATTACAGTTACTAGTTACCTGTCCAAAATTCTAATCAGCAATRTAACTTTTGGATTACCCAACCTGAGGAATGTAATCGGATTACTTTCCTTTTAAGAGTGGTGCAGCGGTCTAAGGCACTGCATGTCAGTGCTAGAGGCGTCACTACAGACACCCTGGTTTGATTCCAGGCTGTATCACAACCGGCCGTGATTGGGAGTCCCATAGGGTGGCGCACAATTGGCCCAGCATCGTTCAGGTTTATGACGGGGTAGGCCGTCATTGTAAATAAGAATTTGTTCTTAACTGAATTGCCTAGTTAAATTTAAAAAAACATTTAAAAAAGGAAATCATTAATTTATAAGTACAAAAATKAATGTATCAACTACAGATTGCTCATTTAAGTCTATCAAAAGTGTACGAGTTTGAGCATGTGTCCGTTAGGCTTATGGATTTTGGGGGGAATCAGTACAAATTACATTGAGCAATAAACAATAAACTAGTTGTTGATAGTATGGAGCACAATTCTACGRAGGAGTGTAGAAGAGAGGAACTCCCTCAAACTTTGAATCCATAGGCTGGGACAATGATTGATAGGCAGCTTAAACTTCAATTCAACAATTATTGGGTTAAAATACACATATACATTTGTGAACAGCCATCCATAAAAGCCACAATCCATCAGGCACAAATAGCTAAATGAGAGAACATCAGCGTGATTCACATCAATGTGCTATGTACTGTAGAYATAAAAATAAGTGATAAATGTATAGCCCGTAGGGTACACCACTGCTGTCGTCCTTACCTCCAAACGTTTATTCAAGTTGAATCTTAGGATGCCGACAGAAGTTGCCAGAGGTGTGGACTCGAGTCACATGACTTGGACTCGAGTCAGACTCGAGTCACAAATATGATGACTTGCAACTCGACTTTGACTTTAACACCAATGACTCGTGACTTGACTTGGACTTGAGCCTTATGACTC
>NC_036843.1:24306175-24312452 GCF_002910315.2 Salvelinus sp. IW2-2015
TGATACCCTCCCCAAAACTGACTTTGATACCTCCCCAAGCTGATTGATACCCTCCCCAACTGACTGATTACCCTCCCCAAGGCTGACTTGATACCCTCCCAAGGCTACTGATACCCCCCCAAGCTGACTTGATACCTTCTCCCCAAACTGACTTGAACCACTACTTTGCCTCCCAAGCTGACTTGCCCCAACTGACTTGATACCCTCCGCTAACTTGATACCTCCCCTACTTGATACCCTCCCCAAGCCCAAATATTAAAAATTATGCTATTTAAAAAAGTGTGCAGCGCATCAACTCTTCATTTAACGGATTTACAGTTTTGAATCGGACAGCAGCAATCAAATTGTGCCGAGCTGAGAAACAGCTTGAACAAGCTGCACAAAGAACGGTAGTCGTGGCTAAATATAGCCGACAGCTATATATTTTAATTACTTTACTAGTTTATCATGTAGGCTAATCGTTAATGTTTACCATCATGAGCCTCCCACACAGTCAGTCAGTCGGGACGTGATTCATTGCACCCAAGAATTGAGCTACAACTGAGCTAGGCAGTTGGTTGCCTAAATCACTGCCTGATGTTACTGGCTGTTCCTAAACCATTGACATACGTTATCCTAGCTGTAACCACACAGAGAGAGAGATGGTGTGTGGTGTGTGTGTGTGTTTGTGTGTGTGTGTGCTCTTTGTGTGTGTGTGTGTGTGTTTAGTGTGTGTGTGTGTGTTGTGTGTGTGTGTGTTGAGTGTGGTGTGTGGTTGTTGTGGTGTGTAGCAGTCGCCACCAATTGGACATAGCTTGCACTGTACCTACAAAAACCCTATTCCTCGCTCTTTTCCCTGCGATCCATCAAACACATCTGTGTGTCATCATTAGTGGCTCTGACTTGTTGGTGCAACTCACTCAGTGCGGAACAAAACTTAAACTTGCGCCTATTTCAAGCTGATTTGAATGTCATTTTTTTCCGCAATAATTAATCATCTAGTTTTTCAAAAGTATCGGTAATCTGATTACAATATTTTTGCTGGTAACGTAACGGATTGCAGTTTTTTTGTAATCCATTACTCCCCAACTCTGGCCATATGTAATGAATACATAGAACATCTTACTCACTCCAGCATTCACAGTAAAACCCACAATACAAATGAAATACAAATRCATTAGGGAAATGATTATGGAAGGAAAAATTACAATATTTTTTATCTTCTTACCTGGTTGTTGTAAACCTTTAGTAAGTCTTGCAAATCACTGAAAACAAATTATCTTTTACAATAACGACTTGGTATCACAACATTGGTTAATCTTATCTAGTGGTTGAGGATGTTTGTAAACCTTTATTTAGCTAARTAAGTCAATGAGAACAAGTTATCTTACCTGGTTGTTGAGGATGGTCTCCACCTGCTTGGTGTCCCTCATGAACAGCTGGAAGCCCAGGCCCTGGTCCAGGAAGCCCTTCCTGCTGTCCCACATCTTGTGTAGCTCGTCCCAGCCGCGGTCCAGACCTTTCAGCCTCTTGTCCAGCTCCTGGTACTGAGGGTCRTCCAGCTGGCCCTGGGTTACCGCCACGCCCGTGTCYCTCACCTGAAATAAATTGAATTGACTTGAATTGGATTGAATTATGCTTGCTGTTCCACATCAAATACGTTTTTGTAATATGTCAATTTTCCTAACTGTTGTGAACCATACCCGCTGTTCTATCTATAACTCTTTTTTGGATAAGACTAAATTGTAAATGTTCTTACAGAAGACATATGAAATGCATCTGCATAAGCATGGTAGCAACTGAAAGGGAASAGTTAGGATATTATGGGGAAATGATGAGACCAAAGTAGAGGACACCACAGTTCACCTGACACAAGACTGAATCCAAACATTACACTGTTGATTTGATGTGGATTTGACATGTACTGTACTTTTCCACACATTTGTTAATAACGAAATCTGAAAATACTCTGGATAAATTCAGTAACATGATAAGAATATTACGGGAAAATGTGGGGTAGATAAGACCCCMAAAAAATGACAAGGGTTTGAGTGAGAGGTCTAACTGGTGTCTCCAACTGGCCAAGCACCTCTCCAAAATGTGCACAGTTCCTAGGACATTCTAATGCACTTTTATGACAAAATAAATAGTTAAATTATAAGATTATTATTTGATCTCTCCTAGCTGTGCTGTTGAGGAACTAGAAAAATTACACTTGTAGTTGTTTTGTTTGGAACACAGCCCTGCATCCCCGCCATCACACAATTACTGTTGTAGTTTATTCAATCCAAAAACGGCCCATTATAAATCACAATCTGGGTCAGGTGGGCATAATTTGTTCTATTGCGAACATGACTAGCTAAGTTATAAAATATGACCTYACAGTGATAGGCTTTCACAGGGCAATTCAGAGAACAGATTTATAATTTTGGTGCACATAGAAAAGAGTCACGCGTACATTCAGGTCCACCGCTGCAAATGTTCTTCACAATCGACAAACATAGGCTCATTCTGTTCAGAACAACCCAGGGCATGGCCAGTGGTGGAAAAAGTATCCAATTGTCATACTTGAGTAAAAGTAAAAATTCCTTAATAGAAAATGACTCAAGTAAAAGTGAAAGTCACTCTGTAAAATACTACTTGAGTAAAAGTCTAAAAGTATTTGGTTTTAAATATACTTAAGTATCAAAAGTAAATGTACAAGTATAAATAATTTCAAATTCCTTATATTAAGCAAAGCAGACGGCCATTTTTATTTTTTATTTACAGATAGCCAGGGGCACACTCCACCACTCAGACATCATTTACCAAACTAAGCACGGGTTTAGAGTGAGTCTGCCAGATCAGAGGCAGTAGGGATGACCAGGGATGTTGTCACGCCYTGACCTTAGAGAGCCTTTTTATGTCTCTATTTGGTTTGGTCAGGGTGTGATTTGGGGTGGGCATTCTATGCTTTGTTTTCTATGTTTCTTTATTTCTATGTTTTGGCCGGGTATGGTTCTCAATCAGGGTCAGCTGTCTATCGTTGTCTCTGATTGGGAATCATACTTAGGTAGCCCTTTTTCCCTCCTTTCAGTGTGGGTAGTTAACTTTGTTAGTGGCACTATAGCCCTGTAAACTTCACGGTTGTTTCTTTYGTTTCTTGTTTTGTTGGCGACATTCTAATAAAAGAGAAAATGTACGCTCACCACGCTGCACCTTGGTCCACTTCTTTCAACGACCGTGACAGATGTTCTCTTAATAAGTGTGTGAATTGGACCATTTTCCTGTCCAGTTTAGCATTCAAAATGTAACGAGTACCTACCACTGTTTGTCGTCAGCAAACTTAATGATGGTGTTGGAGTCGTGTTTGGCCACGCAGTCGTGGATGAACAGGGAATACAGGAGGGGACTAAGTACACACCCCTGAGGGGCCCCAGTGTTAAGGATCAGCGTGGCAGACGTATTGTTGCCTACTCTTACCACCTGGGGGCAGCCCATCAGGAAGTCCAGGATCCAGTTGCAGAGGGAGATGTTTAGTCCCAGAGTCCTTAGCTTAGTGATGAGCTTCGTGGGCACTATGGTGTTAAACGCTGAGCTGTAGTCGATGAACAGCATTCTCACATAGGTGTTCCTTTTATCCAGTCAAGTATAGAGTCAAGTATAGAGTATAGTCAAGTATAGATACCCCCAAAAAATGACTTAAGTAGTACTTTAAAGTATTTTTGCTTAAGTACTTTACACCACTGGGTATGACGCCATGTCATCGTATAACTGTACGTAAGGGATTCATATTTTGAAACATTTCGACCAAGTTTCAATACCGGGAATAAATTGTTTTTATCCCGAGTGTACCGGGAAATACCTCAAATATCGGAAGTGCACATTTGTTTAAAGGGTTTTCCCCAAATAAGAGGGGAGCTGTGCCACCTTGTCGGCTTGGCTGCGCAACTACTTAAAGATTTCAGACTATCTTTGATCGGCAGAACATTTCAGCAGTAGGCTGAAGTATCTCCTATATTTGGCTAAATCGAGTTGATGATTATACAGATCAGCTCATGAATAAGGGGGAGATGAAGAGTGGAAATAGTTTAAATATCAAGGTATTTATCTTAACGTGGACCAACTCTGTTAAAAAATATCCATATTTACTCTCATACTGTTTGTTGATCACACATTCTCTACCAAAGCTCTTCATTTTTATTTATTTAACCAGGTTAGTTGACTGGGAACACATTCTCATTTCCAGCAACAAAAAAAGTTACACGGGAGAGGAGGAAAGCACCAATTGTAAGCTGGGTATGATTAGGTGACCAGATTGGGAATTTAGCCAGGACACCAGGGTCAACACCCCTACTCTTACAATAATGGGGTCAGGACACCTGTTTAACATCCCATCTGAAAAATAACATCCTACACAAGGCAATGTCCCCAATCACTGCCCTGGGGACCAGGAAAGGGTGCCTCCTACTGGCCCGTTAACACCCCTTTCAGTAGCATCTGGTCTCCCATCCAGTGACTGCCCAAGACCAACCTTGCTTAGCTTCAGAGGTAAGCCAGCACTGGGATGCAGGGTGGTATGCTGCTGGCCATGCTCTCATGTGGGCAGCAAGTACAAGTACATTTTCCCCAGAGAAGCGGGGAAAATGTTATATGGCATTTTAACATGCATATGCAAGAGATGTGCTTTGATAATGCAACCTATGGATTACAAAATAAAGTTAGGAATTTTCATGTGAGGCAGGAGTCATGATTTGGGGTTTCAGTGGGAATGAGACTGGATAGGAAAATAGCCTATGCTCTATAGGACAGGAGAAGATAGTATTTTTGCCTCTGAATTGTTAATAGACTTCACATCTGTGGCAGAGATGCCAAGGCCCTATCAAATCTGTGACTGTCTGAAGATGCACAATGACAGCTGAAAGAGGCACATGTTCTTTTATA
Organism: Salvelinus sp. IW2-2015; assembly: GCF_002910315.2. Taxonomy (NCBI): domain Eukaryota; kingdom Metazoa; phylum Chordata; class Actinopteri; order Salmoniformes; family Salmonidae; genus Salvelinus; species Salvelinus sp. IW2-2015. The sequence goes on from NC_036843.1 coordinate 24,311,078, forward strand.
GGCTATACTGTAGGGTTTTCCTGTAGGGTTTATTAACTGCATTCGGGTTGCATGTGCAGTCCGGCACTGTCAATTATGCATATGATTTGAATTTATGGTGACTTTGCGTCAAGTAAATACGCTAGGCTAAAGGCTTCCATGCGACAACCATGTTGGCGTCCATGGCGCAGACAAAGTCCTCCTGCTACTTCAGGGCCTGCTCGGATCCATCCAGGGTGTCTGCTCGGATCCACCCAGGGTGTCTGCTCGGATCCACCCAGGGTGTCTGCTCGGATCCACCCAGGGTGTCTGCTCGGCTCCATCCAGGGTGTCTGCTCGGATCCATCCGGGTGTCTGCTCGGATCACAGGGGTGTCTGCTCGGATCCACCCAGGGTGTCTGCTCGATCCATCCAGGGTGTCTGCTCGATCCACCCAGGGTGTCTGCCTGGCCCCAGGGTTCTGCCTCGATCCCCAGGGTGTCTGCTCGATCCATCCAGGGTGTCTGCTCGGAATCCATCCAGGGTGTCTCGTCGGATCCATCCAGGGTGTCTGCCTCGGACCATCCAGGTGTCCTGCTCGGCTCGCACCTCGCAGGGTGTCTGCTCGGATCCACCCAGGGTGTCTGCTCGGCTCCATCCAGGGTGTCCTGCTCGGCTGCCATCCCAGGGTGTCTGCTCGGGCTTCCATGCCAGGGTGGTCTGCTCGGTATCCCTACCCAGGGTGTCTGCCTCGGATCACCCAGGGTGTCTGCTCGGATCCATCCAGGGTGTCTGCTCGGGCTCGCCCATCCAGGGGTGTCTGCTTCGGAATCCACCCAGGGTGTCTGCTCGGATCCCATCCCAGGGTGTCTGCTCGCTCCATCCAAGGGTGTCTGCTCGGCTCCATCCAGGGTGTCTGCTCGGTCCATCCAGGGTGTCTGCTCGGCTCCATCAGGGTGTCTGCTCGGATCCATCCAGGGTGTTCTGCTCGATCCATCCAGGGTGGTCTGGGTCTCATCACCGGGTGTGTCTGCTCGAGCTCCATCCAGGGTGTCTGCTCGGATCTATCTGGGTGGGGGGTTTGTCTGCTCTGATCCCATCAGGTGTTGCTCGGATCATCCAGGGTGTCTGCTCGGCTCCATCCAGGGTGTCTGCTCGGATCCATCCAGGGTGTCTGCTCGGCTCCATCCAGGGTGTCTGCTCGGGTCCATCCAGGGTGTCTGCTCGGCTCCATCCAGGGTGTCTGCTCGGCTCCATCCAGGGTGTCTGCTCGGATCCATCCAGGGTGTCTGCTCGGATCCATCCAGGGTGTCTGCTCGGATCCATCCAGGGTGTCTGCTCGGATCCACCCAGGGTGTCTGCTCGGCTCCATCCAGGGTGTCTGCTCGGATCCATCCAGGGTGTCTGCTCGGATCCA
>NC_036843.1:24312709-24317258 GCF_002910315.2 Salvelinus sp. IW2-2015
ACTGCTCGCTCCAATCCAGGGTGTCTGCTCGGATCCTCCAGGGTGTCTGCTCGTCCCAGTGTCTGCTCGGATCCACCAGGGTGTCTGCTCGGCCCATCCAGCCAGGGTGTCTGATCATCCGGGTCTGCTCCCATCCAGGGTCGTCATCGTTGCTCGGATCCATCCAGGTGGTGTCTGCTCGGCATCATCCAGGTGTCTGCTCGGATCCACACCGGGTGTCCTGCTCGGCATCCATCCAGTGTCTGTCCCGATCCATCCAGGGTGTCTGCTGGATCCATCCAGGGTGTCTGCTCGTCATCCAGGGTGTCTGCTCGATGCCATCCAGGGTGTCTGCTCAGTCCCCCAGGGTGTCTGCTCGGCTCCACCCAGGGTGTCTGCTCGGCTCCATCCAGGTGTCTGCTCGTCCACCCAGGGTGCCTGCTCGGCTCCACCAGGGTGTCTGCTCGGATCATCCAGGGTGCTCTGCTCGGATCCATCCAGGGTGTCTGCTCGGCATCATCCAGGGTGTTGCTGTCCATCCGGTGTCTGCTCAATCCAGGGTGTCTCTCGGATCATCCAGGGTGTCTGCTCGGCATCCATCCCGAGGGTGTCCTGCTCGGCTCCACCCAGGGTGTCTGCTCGGATCCATCCAGGGTGTCTGCTCGGATCCATCCAGGGTGTCTGCTCGGCTCCATCCAGGGTGTCTGCTCGGCTCCATCCAAATGTGCTATCACATTTTTGGCTAATCTGATGCTGTGCATGTTGTATAGCCTATTTTATAATAATCCACATCTTTCAAAATACATTGAGTCATCTTAATTTACACCATTTCCCTCACTCAGGCAACCAAAAATGTGCAAAAGTTGCCCAATTAGTGGGAGGGATGGGGGCAACTTGTTGTCACATGCGGTGCTCAAGTTCAGAACGGCTGTCAGTCAAAACCCATAGAGAGCTGTGAAGTGCAGAGCCTGAGCTCTAACATCATGTATAGTATGTTACTGTACAGCCACTGCGTTCCAAAAGGCGCTTATCAGTGTCCAAATCTGCCATCTTCAATCCGTATACAGGTATGAGTGTAAAGGGCTACCCTTGTGTTAGGACTTTGTGTAAACTGTAGCTTAAATCCTAAACTGAAACTAACCTTGTGGTAGTCCTCCTCATGAGCATCCATGTCATCATATACATCATCGTGGAGGTTCAGCAGCTGCTCAGCCTGGGGCAGGGTCTCAGGCATGTCCTCGGATGCCACGGCCTTCTGGGTCTTGAAGAGCCAGGACTGGAAGTCATCCATGTCCTGTAGGAAGGTCTGCAGTTTGGACACCTCTCCCAGAGAGTCCTACAATACAATACAACTTTAATAGTCAATATGTTGTTGTTTGAGGGGATCAACTCCAGATAGCAAACACACACACACACACACACACACACACACACTCACACACAAACACAAACACACCTCCCGGTCCTTCAGTGTGGCCCTCAGGTTATCCCAGGCTGCGTCCAGCTCGGCTCTCCTAGACAGGATGTCTGCAGCGTTGTCTGGGTGGTCCTTGGCCAGCTGGTCCGCCTCGCTCCTCAGGAAGTTGAGCTTGTCTTCGATGGCAGCCAGGTCCCGCTCCATGCCGTAGAGTTTCCTCTGGATGGTCATCACAGCGTTCAGGTCGTTGCCCAGGTCCTGGGTAGACTTGATGACCCGGGTTTTGTCCCTGATCCAGGCCTCTGTCTCGTCACACTCCAGTCCATAGTTGTGGTAGCTGAGAGCTGAATCCACCTTCCGCTTCTTGTCCTCAACCATGGCCTTGAAGGCCTTCCACCTGGAAGAGAAGGGAAGCAGAGGAGAGAGTCTATATTAATAACGCAGGGGGGAAAGACTGTGGACTATGGATAAATAATATTAAGAAGAAGAAGACATCAGCCTGAGTCTCACCTCTTATTAAGTCTCAACTGGCATTCCTTCACCTCTTTGGTACAAGGGTGTCTGCTGTCCTCAAGCTGCTTCACTGCTTTGTTGACATCATCAACACGCGTCTGGACATTAGCCATATCTGAACCAAGAATACTCAACCTAAGAAGAGAAAACATAGTAATCAATACATCATACAGTGTGCAGTAGAGCAGGGCTCATCAGCCACGGACTGCAAATTGACCGCAAGAAGCCCAAACAGATATAATATTTGACTAAAATATAATCCTTTCAAACCTTGCTTACATTTTTATACGATCACATACAGTACATTGTATATCTCTCTATTATGCATGGGAATACTTTGGAGCAGATTTCCAAAATAAAAATCACTTGGAGCTGATTTGGTGGTGTTTTTACAGTCTACATGTAGAACAATTAAAACAAATATTTAAAGAATCTATATTTTTTTACTCTGAAAACATGGATGGCCAAATAAAATCACCCATGGGCCAAATTCGGGCCTGCGGGCCACCAGTTGGGGACCCCTGCAGTAGAGCAAATATACAGATATGATTGGTGTCAGATCTCTACAAATGTGGAAGTCGTGTTTAACATTGCAGGGACCCAAACCATATGATACGATCTGATAATCTGTGCAATTTGTCTGCAATGTAAGCAGAATGGTTTGTACGTGTTCTGCACCACTTCCTTTCCAACCTTCATACTGTTTCATAACTGTGGTTTGTACCTGTTCTGCACCACCTCCAGATCCTCTAGATTCTCCGGTACGTCCAGCCCCAMCAACAAGGTCTCCTTCTGGCCCATCCACAGCTCACAGGAGTCTGTCTCACTGAAGATTGTGTAGAGGGCCATGGCATCATCCAGCTTCTTCTGCCTCAGGTCACACAGGGACATTAGCTCCATGTACAGGTCTCTGATGTCCTTCAGACGTCTTTGGATGTCAGGCGTGTTGCGCAGCTCCTCGGGTAGCGCCGCCGCCTGGTCAAGTTCAAGTGTATTTTAAAGTGTATTTGCCATATACATACATTGCTGGAGAAATGTAACCACTCYCAAATTCAAAGACAGAGCTGTGGATGCAAGTACTGACCATCCATGATATCAACATTATAGTTTTAACTATGTTTTTAGGCTATACAGTGTTTGTTTTACGTTTTACTTTGTTTACAAACATTGGAGTAAAACAAGCTTATATTTTGTACTATATTTGAACTAAGCTCATGAGGCATTTATAAGTTATATTCTTCAAGAATTGATGGGTGCATATCATTCACTTTTAAATCCAAAAATGGATGTAGCAACTGCTGATTGCACCTTTAAGTAGTACAGTAAAACAAACTAAGGTGTGTCCGAAATGGTACCCTACTCCTTACATAGTAAATTACTTGCCCTGGGAATAGGGTGCCATTTCGGACACACCCTCAATCAGCCATTCTGTCAGTCAGTTCATTCATTCACCTGTTTGGTCAGAGCATCGATGGTGGCTCCGTTCTTGGCGACATCGTTCCGGAGGTCTCGGTGTCTCTTCAGCAGCCTCTGGGTGGTATACTCATCATGGCCCATGTCATCACTAGTCATCTGCCTCTTGGCATCCAGCAGCCCGGCCTTCAGGTCTTCAGCGTCTCCCTGGAACTGGAAGAACCGCTGGGTGTCCTGGAGGTTCTGCCTTCTGAACGCTGCCAGTTCCTCCAGCTGCTGCCACTGACGCCTCACGTCCTCCATGCAATCACCAACCTAATATATACAATATAAAATATATTTCATTTAGAATTTTATCCAAAGCGACTTAAAGTACTGCATGCATACATTTAAGTAACGGAGACACCAGCAGGAATCAAACCCACGACCCTGGCGTTGCAAGTGCCACACTCTACAACCTAAGCCCAGCACCCTCTACCAACTGACCTGGGGCGCCCCGAAGTGTCTGGCCTGGATCATCTTATCACCCTCGTCCATGATCTCCTGCAGGTGTGCACGGCGAGCCCCCAGCTCGTTCTCGAAGGCACTGTGTTTGCTCTGCAGGACCAGCACACTGGTCAGGTCCTTGCCGTAGTCCAGCGAGGAGAAGATATGCTCTTTCTCCTTGATCCAGCTCTCCAGCTCGGCCATCTGAGATAAGACATAATATACTTTATTGTCAATTGTCTCAGATACACTAACGTTTGTATTTTTCCTTTATCCCAAACCCCTTGAGACACACACATACACACACAGAGAGAGTTTGGAGGACATGGTCCTCCGCAGTGCAGCACCAATGGAGTACTTTAGGGGTTATGTCCCTTGCTCAAGGGCACAACCCTCCAGTTGCAAGCCCTTCTTTCCAGCCTCTAGACTACCTACCTCCCAGAAGAAGTTCCAGAGGCGTCGGGACTGCTCAAGGCGAGCGCGGCGTTGGGCTGCAAGGGCACACAGCTCCTGGTAACACAGGTCCAGGTGCTGCACCCGGTCCTTAATCACCTGGGGGTCACAGGGCTTGTAGCCTGGGAGAGAGAGGGGGGAGGTGGGTCAAAACATGACTTCATGTTATGCATTGATAATGGATCCCCCACTTTCCAATCTCAGGGCGGACACTAACCACAAGACCACTGAGTTAGATTATACTTTACATTCAAATATATCTTGGGTTACACTTTACATGAAGATATA
>NC_036843.1:24317858-24322113 GCF_002910315.2 Salvelinus sp. IW2-2015
ACACTTTACATGAAGATATATTTTGGTAACACTACATGAAGATATATTTTGGTAACACTACATGAAGATATATTTTGGTAACACTTTACATGAAGGTATCCTTAAAAAATATTTAATGTAACGTGTTACCCTCTTTTGTTAGATGATATGTAAGGCCCGAGTACATAACAGGTAGCTAAGAGGGACAGTGGAAGCAATAGGAATGTTCCTTGTACTTCACTTACTATCTCCATTGGCAAACTTGAGAGCAGCCGCGTTGGAGTCGTGCACTCTTTCTGCCTGCACAGTGATGTCGGCCTCCACCAGAGCCTGCTTCTGGAGCAGCTCATCCACCTCCAACAGGTGCTTCCCAAAGTCAGGGGAGAGCAGCCGAGCCTGGGGACATGCCACAGGGTCAGAGGTCAGGGGTGAGGGGGAGGGGAGGTCAGGCACAGAAGCATGGGGTGGCAAAGAGGTTAGTTCATTGAGATGGGCCAAACCTAGCAAAGGAATGTTGTAGCATAGCTTGCTTGAGCAGGGGGGAAACTATCATAATGTATTTCTGCAGTTATACACTATGCAAATACACTGAGTATACAAAACATTAAGTACACCTGCTCTTTCCATGTCATACTGACCAGTTGAATCCAGGTGAAAGCTATGATCCTTATTGATGTCACTTGTTAAATCCACTTTAATCAGTGTAGATGAAGAGGAGAAGACAGGTTGAAGAAGGATTGTTAAGCCTTGACAATTGAGACATGAATTGTGTATGAGTGCCATTCAGAGGGTGAATAGGCAAGACAAAATACTTAGATGCCTGTAAACTGGGTATGGTAGTAGGTGCCAGGCGCACAGGTTTGTGTCAAGAACTGCAACGCTGCTTAGTTTTTCACACTCAACAGTTTCCCATCTGTATCAAGAATGGTCCACCACCCAAAGGATATCCAGGCAAATTGACACAACTGTGGGAAGCATTGGAGTCAAAATGGACCAGCATCCCTGTGGAACGCTTTTTTTCAGATTCATAACTTGGCCCATGCTGTGTCTGGTTCCAATTTTTATTTTTTTTATTTTTTTATTTCACCTTTATTTAACCAGGTAGGCTAGTTGAGAACAAGTTCTCATTTGCAACTGCGACCTGGCCAAGATAAAGCATAGCAGTGTGAACAGACAACAGCAGCAGTTACACAGGATAAACAAATAAACAAGTCAATAACATTGGTAGAAAAAAAAGAGAAGTCTATATACAATGGTGCTGAAAGGCATGAGGTAGGCAATAAATCGAATAATTACAATTTAGCAGATTTAACACTGGAGTGATAAATCATCAGATGATCATGTGCAAGAAGAGATACTGGGTGTGCAAAAGAGCAGAAAAGTAAATAAATAAAAGCAGTATGGGGGGTGAGGAAGGTAATTGGGTGGTAGTTTACAGATGGACTATGTACAGCTGCAGCGATCGGTTAGCTGCTCGGATAGCAGATTTTTAAAGTTGTTGAGGGAGTAAAAGTCTCCAACTTCAGAGATTTTGCAATTCGTTCCAGTCGCAGGCAGCAGAGAACTGGAAGGAATGGCTTAGTGGGTTACTTGCACCACCAGGGTAGTGGGTTAGCTTGCAACACCAAGGGTAGTGGTTAGCTTGCAACACCAGGGTTGTGTTAGCTTGCAACACCAGGGTTGTGTTTTAGCTTGCAACACCAGGTTGTGTTTAGCTTGCAACATCAGGGTTGTGGGTTTGATTGCAACATCAGGTGTGGGTTAGCTTGCACACCAGGGTTGTGGGTTAGCTTGCAACACCAGGGTTGTGGTAGCTTGCAACACCAGGGTTGTGTTTAGCTTGCAACACCAGGGTTGTGGGTTAGCTTGCACACACCAGGGTCTGTTTAGCTTGCAAACATCAGGGTTGTGGGTTTGAATTGCAACATCAGGGTTGTGGGTTAGCTTGCCAACACCAGGGTTGGGTTAGCTTGCAACACCAGGGTTCTGTTTAGCTTGCAACACCAGGGTTGTGGGTTAGCTTGCAACACCAGGGTTGTGGTTAGCTTTGCAACACCAGGGTTGTGTTTAGCTTGCAACCACCAGGGTTGTGGGATTTGATTGCACACCAGGGTTTGGGGTTAGCTTGCAACACCAGGGTTGTGGGTTAGCTTGCACACCAGGGTTTCTGTTTAGCTTGCAACACCAGGGTTGTGGGTAGCTTGCAACACCAGGGTTGTGGGTTAGCTTGCACACCAGGGTTGTGTTTAGCTTGCAACACCAGGGTTGTGGGTTAGCTTGCAACCACCAGGTTGTGTTTAGCTTGCAACACAGGGTTGTGGGATTGATTGCAACACCAGGGTTGTGTTTAGCTTGCAACACCAGGGTTGGGGTTTGATTGCAACACCAGGGTTGTGGGTTAGCTTGCAACACCAGGGTTGTGGGTTAGCTTGCAAACACCAGGGTTGTGGGTTACTTGCAACACCAGGGTTGTGGGATTGATTGCAACACCAGGGTTGTGGGATTGATTGCAACACCAGGGTGTGGGTTAGCTTGCAACACCAGGGTTCTATTTAGCTTTGCAACACCAGGGTTGTGGGTTAGCTTGCAACACCAGGGTTGTGGGTTAGCTTGCAACATCAGGGTTGTGGGTTAGCTTGCAACATCAGGGTTGTGGGTTAGCTTGCAACACCAGGGTTGTGTTTAGCTTGCATCACCAGGGTTGTGGGTTTGATTGCAACATCAGGGTTTTGGGTTAGCTTGCAACACCAGGGTTGTGGGTTTGATTGCAACACCAGGGTTATGGGTTTGATTGCAGCAGGGGCCAGGTATAGTAAATACAGTATGCATCAATGTCAATATCTTCCATTTTGTAAGTTGCTTTGGCCATATTGTTATTTTATTATGTGTATTATTAGTATTATCACTGTACCTTCATCCCATCCATCCAGTTGATGATGTACAACATCTCCTGGAAGATCCTCTGCAGGGTGAGGTTCTTGTCCAGGCGTGCCCTGCGAGCTTTCAGCAGCTCCTGTAGGTAATCCCACAGCCTCAGGATGTTGTCCTTACGCACGTCGATGCGCTTGGTGTCGTGGTAACGCTCAGACTCCAGCTCTTTAGCGATGGCCACTATGCCCTGGATGCGTTCCTCGTAGGCAGCGATGTCCGTCTCGATGGCGTCGTGCTTCTTCTTAGCGGCCTCTACCGCCGGCAGGTCGTAGCCGAAGTTGTCCTGAAGGTGGAAGGTATTTCAGATGTGAAGAGACTGTTATGTATGTCTATCTTAATATTTGGGGCAGGTAAGTATTCTGACTTGAGATCTGTGCAAGTTTTCCACACAAGTATCCCACTGACATCAATGAATGGTTTACGCAAAGGTCCAAGTTGCATGCACTTATCTCAGCTTTGAATTGGCCCCAAAATGAACAGTGGGTGTCTGTTTTATTATGTTTTTTTGTTTTTTTTGCTGTCTACGTTCAGGTGAATTCCAGCTGTCAGCCAATCAGAATTCAGGGCTCGGACACCCAGTGTATAATAGTGGACATGTTAAGTCTAATATACCAAGGCTGCCAGCCAATCAGCATTCAGGGCTCGAACCACCAAGTGTATAATAGTGGACATGTTACAGTCTGATATACCACAGCTGTCAGCCAATCAGCATTCAGGGCTCAAACCACCCAGTGTATAATAGTGGACATGTTACGTCTGATATACCATGGCTGTCAGCCAATCAGCATTCAGGGCTCGAACCACCCAATGTATAATAGTGGACATGTTAAGTCTGATATACCATGGCTGCCAACCAATCAGCACTCAGGGCTCGAACCACCCAGTGTATTATAGTGGACATTTACCTGTGCCACCAGTCTCTGGTTCTCCATTAGCCAGGTCTCTCTCATGGAAGCCTTCCTGTCGAAGCGTCTTGCCATCTGCTCCAGTTTCTCCTGACGAATCAGCTCGTCTCTCAGGACACGTTCCCTCTCATGCTCCGCCCACTCCAAATGCTCCCAGGCCTGCAGAGGACAACATGGTTGATTACAAACTTTCAGGACGCTGTCTTTCAAAGATAATTCAAATATATAAATATATAACATAATATATAATATATATAAATAAAAATCCAAAACACTTCACAGATCTTCATTGTAAAGGGTTTAAACACTGTTTCCAATTCTTGTTCAATGAACCATAAACAATTAATGAACATGCACCTGTGGAACGGTCGTTAAGACACTAACAGCTTACAGACGGTAGGCAATTGGGGTCACAGTTATGAAAACTTAGGACACTAAAG
>NC_036843.1:24322862-24341519 GCF_002910315.2 Salvelinus sp. IW2-2015
ACATCCTCCTCCCTCATGTGGTACCCTTCCTGCAGGCTCATCCTGACATGACCCTCCAGCATGACAATGCCACCAGCCATACTGCTCATTCCGTGACTGATTTCCTGCRAGACAGGAATGTCAGTGTTCTGCCATGGCCAGCGAAAAGCTCAGATCTCAATCCCATTGAGCACGTCTGGGACCTGTTGGATCGGAAGGTGAGGGCTAGGGCCATTCCCCCCAGAAATGTCCGGGAACTTGCAGGTGCCTTGGTGGAAAAGTGGGGTAATCTCACAGCAAGAACTGTCAAATCCGGTGCAGTCCAACGGGAGGAGATGCACAGACATGGACAGTTTATTTCACTGTCAACAGGCTACTGTAAGACTTTGTTAAGATTCAGTCATTCTTGTGTCTTTGTTCATGAATAAATCACCCAGTGCTCGATCTACTGCCTCGGTCTCCTCCATCCCTGCATTCCGATGACGCCCCATAGCGTAAGTAAGTCCTGAACCAGCCCACTAGATTAAACCTCCCTTCATTTTAGTATTCCTGCAAGTTTATATTCCTCACCCTGTTGAGATCAGCCACTAGAGCCCCCTCCTTGGGGGTATAGACTCTCTGGTTGTTGGCTCTCATACGACTCTGGATGGTGAACAACAGCACCTCCAGATTACCTTTCTCCTGGAACCTGGAACATCACAGACAAAACAATGTGTCAGAACCAGAATATATTATTTTAAAAGATGGGGGAAATTCCCAAAAATTCCCAAGTTATAAGAATCTTGGAGAATTTCTATAAAACCTWGATTTTTTTTAGGGAACGTTTCTGGAATTGTGCAACCCTAGTTGAGCCATATAGTAATACGGCAGGTTGATGTGACTGACTTGGGTGGTTTCTCCACTATGCGGTAGGAGTTGAAGGATTGGAGCTGCTGTTGGACCCCAGTAAGAGAGTTGGCCAGTTTACGGTTGTTCAGGACGATGATGGTCTGCTGTATCCATATCAGCAGGTCTGACGACAGGGTTTCGTACTTGTCAATCATCTTCTCTGTCTCTATGGCATGGTCTAGTACCTAGAGGATGGATACAGAGGGTTAGTTTACTCAAACACTAGGGTGTAATACTGTCACATGAAACAATGCATGCACAAATTTACACACACACACACACACACACACACACACACACACACACACACACACACACCTGTCTCTTATACACATCTAGATGTGTATAAGAGACATGTAATACTGTCACATGAAACAATGCATGCACAAATTTACACACACACACACACACACACACACACACACACACACACACACACACACACACACACACACACACACACACACACACACACACACACACACACACACACACACACACACACACACACACACACACACACACACACACACACACACACACACACACGCCAGTTACACACACAAACACAGTACATTATTTTTCCCATCCTCACCTTGCCAACTCTCTTCCCCTCCACCGCTAATGCCTTCATCTTGGAGAAGTAGTGGTAGAAAGCCACAACGTATGTGATGATGGACTTCTCATCTGGGTTCTCTGTGAACACATCTGTAATACAGACAGACAGTCAGAACTAGAAGATCACCTTGAGCTCAGCCCATAAAGAATGAAAGGGCCGGTTTCCCGAACAGAGGGTCCTGGACTGAAAAGGATTTTCTACTGAGATGTTCCATTGAGTATGCTTTTTAGTCCATGACTCGGCTTAATCTGGGWCCAGGAAACCGGTTCTTAGTTCTAGATTGAGGGAACAGCACATTGTCACTCACCTTCAGGGTCTAACAGTTTTGCTACTCCAAGCGTCTGCTCTGCTACATTGAAGGCATTCTGAAGGTTATGGGTTGGATTGGACCTCTTCAGGCCACTATAGTCCACCAGGTCTGGTCTGAGAGAGAGAAACATAACAATGAGGATCAGTTATAGAACCCATTGCCCTTCATGGTTTTGAGGTCTGRGGTCCGCCCACCAACCAAKATTTTTTTTAAATGGGACAAACACCAAATTGAGACTGCATACAGAATTCTGCAAAAATATCCTCAGTGTATTATGTAAAACACCAAATAATGCATGCAGAGCAGAATTAGGCCGATACACGCTAATGATCAAAATCCAGAAAAGAGACRTTAAATTCTACAACCACCTAAAAGGAAGCGATTCCCAAACCTTCCATAGCTAAATTCACAAACACAAACAGACCCCACAAAGACCCAGGACAGCATCAAAATTAGACCCAACCAAATCATGAGAAAACAAAAAGATAATTACTTGACCTATTGGGAAAAAAATACAAAATAACAGAGCAAACTAGATTGCAATTTTGCCCTGAACAGAGAGTACACAGTGGCAGAATACCTGACCACTGTAACTGACCCAAACTTAAGGAAAGCTTTGACTATGTACAGACTCAGTGAGCATTGCAACTTGCACTTGTTTTGGCAATGTAAACATATGTTTTCCATGCCAATAAAGACCTTCAATTGAATTGAATTGAATTGAATCCTGAGAGAGAGAGAGAGAGAAGAGAGAGAGAGAGAGAGAGAGAGAGAGAGAAAAAGGAGAGAGAGAGAGAGAGAAAAGAGAGAGAGAGGAGAAGATGGAAAGAGAGAAGAGAGGGAAAGAGAGAGAGAGGGAAAGAGAGAGAGAGAGACAGAGAGGAAAGAAAGTGAGAGGAAAAGAAAGAAAGAAAGAAAAAGAAAGGAGGAGAAGGAGAGAGAGAAGAGAGAGAGAGAGAGAGAGAGAGAGAGAGAGAGAGAGAGAGAGAAGAGAGAGACAGAGAGAGAGAGAACAGCCTCCACTCTTCTGTGAAGGCTTTCCACTAGATGTTGGAACATCGCTGTGGAGACTTGCTTCCAGTCACAAGAGCATTAGTGAGGTCAGGTACTGATTTTAGCCGATTAGGATTGGCTCGCAGTCGGCGTTCCAATTCATCCCAAAGGTGCTCAATCGGGTTGAGGTCAGTGCTCTGTGCAGGCCAGTCAAGTTCTTCCCCACTGATCTCGACAGACCATTTCTGTACGGATCTCGCTTTGTGCACGGGGGCATTGTCATGCTGAAACAGGAAAGGGCCTTCCCCAAAGTGCTGCCACAAAGTTGGAAGCACAGAATCGTCTATAATGTAATTGTATGCTGTAGCATTAAGATTTCCTTCACTGGAATTAAGTTCGTCTGGCATCCGCCTAACCCAGATTCATCCGTCGGACCGCCAGATGGTAAAGTCTGATTCATCACGCCAGAGAACGCGTTTCCACTGCTCCAGAGTCCAATGGCAGCGAGATTTACACCACTCCAGTCGATGCTCGGCATTGCGCATGGTGATCTTAGGCTTGTGTGCAGCTGCTCGGCCATTCAAACACATTTCATGAAGCTCCCGACGAACAGTTATTGTGCTGCCGTTGCTTCCAGAGGCAGTYTGGAACAMGGTAGTGAGTGTTGCAACCGAGGACAAATKTTATTTACACGCTACGTGCTTCAGCACTCGGCGGTCCCATTCTATGAGCTTGTGTGTCCTACCACTTCGCGGCTGAGCYGTTGTTGCTCCTAGACTTTTTCACTTCAAAATAACCACACTTACAGTTGACCAGGGCAGCTCTAGCAGGGCAKAAATTTGACAAACTGACTTGTTGGAAAGGTGGCATCCTATGACGGTGCTACGTTGAAAGTCTCTGAGCTCTTCAGTAAGGCCATTCTACTGYCAATATTTGTCTATGGCGATTGCATGGCTGTGTGCTTAATTTCATACATCTGTCAGCAATGGGTGTGGCTGAAACAGTCGAATCCACTAATTTGAATGCGTGTCCTTTTGTATATATAGTGTATATGGTTCTGTTACAACCAGGTTGTAACCAATGATATCATTCTGGCACAGCTATTGTGCATGATATGTGATTCTATCTTTTCTTACCTGTGTTTGTGTATGAGAGCGCTGAACGCCATGCCGTCTTTCCAACTGGTGGTGAAGTTGGTGATGTTTACGTTTGGATATCTGTAGAAACACAACAGGAAGGACAAGAGTCAATATCCCGGACTGACCTCAATCACAAACTGATCCCAGTAGCTAACAGGACTAATAAGATACACTAATCTCCAATGAACCTGGCTTTATCCTTTTGTGGTTCCAATGTCTCAGTGAGTTAGAGCATGGTGTTGGCAAGATCAGGGCTGTGGGTTCTACTGACCTGACAAAGACTTTGAAGGCCTATATATGTTGAAGTGTTGTATATAGGGGATGGGGAGTAGCAATATTCTGTGTGTGGGCCTCTCATTTCTTTATGTGGGTTCTATTGTCACATGGGCCACCAAGTTTCTCTGTCAATACTGACAGTTTCTGGAAATTGCTTTGGATTCGCCTTTTTTTACTCACCCGGCAGTCTTCATCTGGCACCAGAGTAGCAGAGCGTCCTTGGCTGTGCGGCTCTCCCGTTGAGTCCCGTCTACCTGTCCCATCTCCACCACAATGTCTTGGATCTGTCGAACAGGGACAGGAGGGACAGAGAGTCAACTACAGTAATGAATATGGAATTTACACTAGACTAGATAGGTCTTACGTGGAGACAAAACAGACATAACAAAACCTACATGTTGACGGACACCAAGACAGTTGTGAAGAGCGCACGACAACGCCTATTCAACTCAAATCAAATTGTATTTGTCACATGCGCCGAATTCAACAGGTGTAGACCTTACAGTGAAAATGCTTACTTACAAGCCCTTAAAACAGGTGTAGACCTTACAGTAAAATTGCTTAATTACAAGCCCTTAAAACAGGTGTAGACCTTACAGTGAAAATGCTTAATTACAAGCCCTTAACCAACAACGCAGCTAAAAAAAATAATAATAAATACAAATATTAACGTTTAAAAAATACAAAATAAACAACAAGTAGAAAAATATTTGATATCAAATTAAGACCTAAAAAAAATATGAATAAGAAATTAAATAAATAAATAATTAAACAGCAGGAGTAAAATAACAATAGCGAGACTATATACAGGGGGTACCGGTACAGAGTCAATGTGCGGGGGCACCAGTTAGTCGAGGTAATTGAGGTAATATGTACATGTAGGTAGAGTTGTTAAAGGGACATTATTTACATGATAATAACAGAGAGTAGCAGCAGTGTAAAGGGGGGGGGGGGGGGGGGGGGGTGCAATGCAAATAGCCATTTGATTAGAGGTTCAGGAGTCCTATAGCTTGGGGGTAGAAGCTGTTTAGAAGCCTCTTGGACCTAGACTTGGCGCCCTGGTACCACTTGCCATGCGGTAGCAGAGAGAACAATCTATGACTATTGTGGCTGGAGTCTTTGACAATTTTAAAGCCTTCCTCTGACACCGCTTGGTATAGAGGTCCTGGATGGCAGGAAGCTTTGGCATGGGTCCTCAGATCCTCAAAAGGTTCTACAGCTGCAGCATCGAGAGCATCCTGACTGGTGCATCACTGCTTGGTATGGCAACTGCTCGGCCTCCAACCGCAAGGCGCTACAGAGGGTAGTGCATAAGACCAAGCATATCACTGGGGCCAAGCGTCCTGCCATCCAGGACCTCTATAACAGGCGATGTCAGAGGAAGGCCCTAAAAATATTATTTCTTACTTCAAAAAAAAATCAGCATTGTTGGTTAATGGCTGTAAGTAAGCATTTCACGGTAAGGTCTACACCTGTTGTGTTCGGCGTATTATACATGTGTCACGCCCTAACCTACTACACCATAGAGAACCAAGGGCTCGTGACACATGTCAAATACGCCTAGGGGGAATCTAGTATATGTTTTCTATGTTGGTGTGCTTGGTATGGTTCCCAATTAGGGTCAGCTGGTAATCGTTGCTCTAATTGGGGATCATATTTAGGTAGCCTTTTTCCCACCTGTGTTTTTGTGTGATATTGTTTTGAGTGTCACGTTCCTGACCTGTGTTCTGTTAGTTTTTGTGATGTGTTAGTTTGTTCAGGACGTGGAGTTGGTGGGCAGTTCTATGTTTTCTGTTCTATGTTGGTTAATGGGTACCAATATGGTCTCAATTAGAGGCAGGTGGTTTTCATCTCCTTGATTGAGAACATATTAAGGAGGTGTTGTCACATTGTTTGTCGTGGTGGTTGTCTCCTGTGTCTGTGTTGCACCATACGGGACGTTTTCGTTCGTTCGTCATTTGTGTAGTCATTTTCCTGTCGTGAGTTCTTCGTGTTTCATGTAGTTCGTCGTCCAGTCTGTCTACTCCGTTTGTTGTTTTGTAGTTTCAAGTGAAGTTCGTGTTTTCGTGTTTTCTTTAATAAATAATGTCAATCAAGACGCTGCATTTTGGTTCAATCCCTGCTCCTCCTCTTCGGATGAAGAGGAGAGGAACGCCGTTACAGAACCACCCACCAAACCAGAACCAAGCAGCGCGAATTCGAGCAGTGGCCTGCTACACAGGATTATTGGAGTTGGGGAGAAATTGACGAAAAGGTCCATTGGCACAGCCGGGGAGAATATCGCCGTCCCAAAGCTGAGCTGGAGGCAGCGAAAGCAGAGAGGCGGCGATATGAGGAGGGCAGCAAGGAGACGTGGCTGGAAGCCGGAGAATCAAGCGCAAACCGGAGTTTGAAGGTTACGCGAAAAACCCCAACTTCTTGGGGGTGGAAGAGGTAGTGGCCAAGGGAAGGTAGGAGACCTGCGCCCACTTCCCAGGCTAACCGTTGGAAGCAGGGGTACGGGGCAGAGCCGTGTTACGCAGTAGAGCGCACGGTGTTCCCGTACGTGTGCATAGTCCGGTGCGGTTATTCCACCCCTCCCGCACTGGTAGGCTAGATTGGGCATTGAGCCAAGTGCCATGAAGCCGCTCTACATATCTGGCCACCAGTGGCGTCTCCTCGGCCGGCTTACATCGGCACCAGCCTTACGCATGGTGTCCCCGCGCTACATAGCCCGTGCGGGTTATTCCACCTCCCGCACTGGCGGCGACGGGGAGCATTCAACCCAGGTAAGGTTGGGCAGGCTCAATGCTCAAGGGAGCCAGTTACGCCTGCACGGTCCGGTATTTCCGGCGCGTACCTCCCCGGCTGCCAGCCCAGTACCACCAGTGCCTACACCACGCCACCAGGCTTTCCAGTGCGTTTTTCAGAGCCCTGTTCCTCCTCCACGCACTCTTCTATGTGCGTGTCTCCAGCCAGTGCCTCCAGTTCCGGCACCAGGCACTAAGCCCTGTGCGTCCAGAGCCCTGTACACACTGTTCCTTCTCCACGTACTCGTCCTGTATGTGCGGCCCTCAGCCCGGGCCACCAGTGCCGGTACACCACGCACCCAAAAGCAAATAGTACGCTTTGAGAGTCCACGTGTGCCCTGTCCGCTCTCCCGCACTAGCAGAAGTGCGTCCCTAGCCCGGTGCCTCCAGTTCCGGCACCACGCACCAGTCTACAGTGCGCCTTATCCGCCAGAGCCATCCATCTCGCCCAGCCATCTGAGCCATCCTCCCCCAGCGCCATCTGAGCCGATCCGTCTCCCCCAGCGCCATCTGCAGCCATCCGTCTCCCAGCGCGTCTGAGCCATCCGTGCGCCAGTCGCGTCGTGAGCCATCCGTCTGTCACCGAGCCATTAGAGCCGCCCGTCCTGTCCGAGCCGGCAGAGCCGATAGTCAGTCAGGAGCTGCCTGAGAGCCATTCGTCAGACAGGATCTGCCAGAGCCCCAACCAGACAGGAATCTGCCAGAGCCGCCAACCAGACAGGATCTGCCAGAGCCGCCAACCAGACAGGACTGCCAGACCGCCAACCAGACAGGACCTAGAGCGCCCAGTGATTCATGAGCGTCCAGAGCGCAGCAGCCATGAGCTGAAGCACCGTCAGCCGCCATGAGCAGCGCAGAGCCGTCAGAGAGCCATGAGCGTCCAGAGCCGTCAGCGCCATGAGCGTCCAGAGCCGTCAGCGAGCCATGAGCGCCCAGAAGCTAGTCAGCCAGCCCATGAGCGTCCAGAGCCGTCAGCCAGCCGCAGATGAGGCGTCCAGAGCCGTCAGCAGCCATGAGCGTCAAGCCGTCAGCCAGCCATGAGCGTCCAGAGCCGTCAGCTAGTCATATGAGCGTCCAGAGCTGCCATGTATCCAGAACTACCCCTCGGTCCAGAGGCTGTCTCTCTGTCCGGAGCTGCCCTTCAGTCCGGAGTTGCCCCTCTATCTTGAGCTACCTCTCTATCCTGAAGCTACCTACCCTACTGAGCTACCTCTCTATCCTGACCTACCTCTCTGCCTGAGCTATACTGTCCCAGGGCCGTCCTCTTTTTTGTGGTTGCCTTGATATAGTAGGTGGGTAGGATAAAGAGGGTGTCATTCTGAGGGGGAGAGTAAGCTGGGGATTGACTATGGTGGGGGGGACCTCGCCCAGAGCTGAGCCACCACCGTGGTCAGAGCCCACCCTGACCCTCCCCCTAGACTTGTGCTGGTCGCCCGGAGTTCGCACCTAAGGGGGGGGTTATTGCTCACGTTCCTGAACCGTGTTTTCTGGTTAGTTTTTGTAGTGTTTACGTTGGTCAGGACGTGAGTTTGGGTGGGGCAGGCTATGTTTTCTGTTCTATGTTGGTTAATGGGTACCTAATATGGTTTCTAATAGAGGCAGTTGTCATCTCCTCTGATTGAGAATCATATAAGGTAGGTGGTCCACGATCGGGTGGTTGTCTCCTGTGTCTGTGTTGCACCATACGGGACTGTTTTGTTCGTTCGTCATTTTGTGTGTAGTCATTTTCCTGTTCGGTGAGTTCTTCGTGATTCATGTAAGTTCGTCGTCCAGGTCTGTCTACTTCCGTTTGTGTGTTGGTTTAGTTTCAAGTGGAAGTTCGTGTTTTCGTGGTTTCTTTTAATAAATAATGTAAAATCAGCGCTGCATTTGTTTCAATCCCTGCTCCTCCTCTTCACGCCGTTACATTGAGTTAGTGCACGTGGCACCTCTGATGGTCCGGTTCGTTGTTGTTTGCTGTTTGTTTGGAAGTTTGCGTAAATAAAGATGTGGAACTTTAATCACGCTGCAGCCTTGTCCGTCCTCCACACAACCGTGACAACATGCACGTGTTATAGTGTACATATTGTATATTTTAGAATGGGAGAATGTTTAGACATAAACTGCCTATTTTCTTATTTTAGGTTAAAATATGAAGAGTTATATTTATTAGTAATGAGGGTAAAACAGTTAACTCTAACGCCTCACAAACCCGGATACCGGGATCCCCCCCATCACAAAAGCTGACTAGCATAGCCTAGCCTAAAGTTACACGGGATATTCATAAAAAATAAAGTTTCATGAAATCACAATCAGAGGATCACCAAAATGAAGATACAGATCTTGTGTAATTCAAGCCATCATCTCTGATTTTTTAAATGTTTTACAGGGAAGACGACACATATGTAAATCTATTAGCTAACCACGTTAGGCAAAAGAACATACCACTTTTTTTACTCCAGACCAAAATATTTAATATTAGTAACTGCATCAGTAGCTAATCAAAATGTCGACAAGATAACTAGTATAACATAACCACTAACCAAGAAACAATTTCTCATCAGATGACAGTCTGATAACAATTTATTGTGCCATAGCATAGGGTTTTAAGTTTAGAAAAATGTGCATCATTCAGGTATAAATCATAGTCAATTGCAGCCCCCTACAACATTCACTAAAATGACTAGGAATACAGGCGAGACCATCGTGTTATTAGCTAATTACTCATCATAAAACATTTTCTTAAAAATACACAGCGTACAGCAGATGAAAGACACAGATCATGTGAATAATAGCCAATATGTCAGATTTCTAAGTGTTTTAACAGCGAAAACACAATATAGCGTTTCTTAGCTTACTACAAGTCAAGTCACACAGTAGGCATTGATTCAAGCCAAAAATTACGCAATAACGTTATAACAACCACAAACGCTATCAAATTTTTTCACTAACCTTCTCAGAATTTTCAGTATGACAGATCTGTAACATTCAATTACACAAATGCCATATAGTTTGTTTCGAAAATGTGCATACTTAGCCGCACAATTCGTGGTTACACAACGTGTTTAGTGGGCAAAAATCAAGCAATCTGTCCGGCGCCATTTTGGAAAGGCACCTAATCCTATCGAAAACTATTCATAAACTTGACAAAAAAAATAACAGGTTGGACAGCAATTGAAAGAGAAATTAGTTCTTAATGCAATCGCTGAATTAACATTTTTAAAATAACCTTAACTGCGCCAATGACTGGGTACCAATACAACGCTACATGGAAAATAATGCGCGTTCTAATACATTTTTCTTTTCAACAGAACACGTTTTAATCAGCATAAATAGTACCTACTATTAGCGTGAACTCCCATCAGAATCTTGTGAAAAGGGTCCCGTTGGCCAAAAGATCGTTGCTGGGTTGGAGAATGTTGTCCCTCGACGTTGCATTAGCGTGTACAGAAAATGGCATTCGAGAGAGAGACACCCACGTTTCTACAGCGCCATAGAAATAAATACCTGAAAATCGGCAAATACTGGACCTAAACTGTGATAATTCGGTTCAAATTAACAAGATCATATGATGTCTTTAAAGCCATAGCGACGAAAACAGAGCCGAGATACTTCTAGGACGCTAAAACCAAGACGTTCTTCAAAAGACATGCCAAGACCGCCTCTTTGTGCGTCAGCGCCGGACAGTCCAAAAGGTCGGACGCACCTCGGTTCCAATCAATTTTATTAAACTTTGGGAACTACACTAGAGACGTCATTTCTCAACTCTCCCTATCGCTAACAGCCAGAGGGGAAGGCGGATGCAGTGCATCTCAACCAATAGAAGACAGGCAAAGTTAAAGACAGGTCTCAAAGCAGATGATAAAATTTCCCATTCTCACACACGACATAGGAACAAGTGCTCTAAGTCGAGTTCTGTTTCAACTTACAGACATAATTCCAACGGCTTTTAGAAACATAGAGAGTGTTTTCTATCCAATAGTAAGGATAATATGCATATTTGTAGCGAGCAGAATTGAGTAGGCGAGGCCGTTTACATTGGATACACACTTTGTGCTATGTCGAAATAGCACCCCCCTAGTGGCAAGAAGTTAAAACAAGGTTTTTAAAAAAAGAAGCCTAACCAATACTAGATCTCCCTAAGGTAATGCAAATTTGAACCTTGGTTAAATTGATAGAGCATGGCATGTTACATCTGTAAATTATCAAGGTTACCATCTTCCCACCAACTACCAACACACTGTCAGTAATTRAAACAGGGATTCTATCTGTGAGACRTACGGCTCCTCAGAGGCTAAATTTAGCACCACTTTGCTTCTCTTCTCCTCCGTTTGTTCTGACGCTACGTAGGGATGCAGACAGAGGCTAGCTAGTCAACTCTTTCCTATTTTCTCCTCTCCTCCTTGATGGATTGAATAATGCAGCAACTAGGCCATATTGTTTGAACTAGCAAAGCTAAAAATAACAGTACAATGTCAAATTAAAAATAAATACTGTATCAGCCTGTTCAAAAATAATCACTGTTTCAGCCCAGATAAAAGAATCAAACAGACATGGTGTTTTGTTTGGGATGTGGTTTTAGTTTTAACACCAGATAAAGATGGYTGTTGGCTGAAACAAGACTGTATACAGCTCCAGGTAGAGGGGATTTATGTTGAATTCTAGTTMATTGTGTAACCAGTGTTGTCTTTAGTGATTAGATCACCTAAGCTGGTGGTCCCAGATCAGTTTGTGCTATCTTTCCACCGGGACATAGAAGTTGGCTATAAAGCACAAACAGATCTGGGACCAGGCATGCACCAGGTGGTTTAAATTGAGGTCATTTTGTAACCTGTGTTGTTTCAGTGGKTAGTTAGAAGAAGCAGAATCCTAACTCACCTGGAATCTGAGAATGATGGTCCAGATGAGTCCCAGGATGAGGCGGTGGTTGCCGTCGACGATGTCGTATGATCCCATRTTCTCCAGGTGGACCCTCTGCTCCTTGAGGAACTGCAGGGCCTTGTCCACGTTCTCCAGACAGTGGATCCGCATACGGCCCTTAGTGGGCTTGGGCTGGAAGGAGGGAGAGAGGGAGAGAGAGGGAGATCATGTGTAGTGTGTGGCTATTTRCAGTGCCTTCGGAAAGTATTCAGACCCCTTGACTTTTYCCACATTTTGTTACGTTACAAACTTATTCWAAAATTGATTAAATAAAAAAAATCCTTAGCAATCTACACACAATACCCAATAATGAAAAAGCAAAAACAGGTTTTTAGACATTTTTGCAAATTTATAAAAGATTAAAACAGAAACACCTATTTACAAAAGCTAATGTGAGACTCGAAATTGAGCCCTCAGCGTACTATTCCTGCTTTCCATTGTATCATTACCCTTGAGATGTTCAACAAACACTCTGATCTTGGAGTCCAATCATGCCGGGTAAATTGTACAATTGATTGGATAATTGAAATTGGCATGGCACACCCACCTGTCTTATGATTAAGCGTCCACAGTGCAGCAGTCACGACAGCAATTAAAAACTCCATGAGGTCGGAATGAATTGTCCGTAGAGTCTAGCCGATGATCACCAGAATTTGTGTCGAGGCACAGATACGGGAAGGGATACCGAAAAATAAAATGTCTTGCAGCCAAGGTGATAAGGTCCCAAGAAACACCAGTTGGCAGTCTCACTACCATTCTTAAATGGCAGAAGTTTTAGAAACACCAAGACTACTTCCTAGAGCTGGCTAGCCCGGCCAAACTGAGTACATCGGCGGCGAGAGGGGTGCGAGTAAAAGGAAAAGGGAAAAAAGGGGGGGAAAAAAAAAAGGGGAAGGGAGGGATAAACGGGGGGGGGGGGGAAAAAGGGGGGGAAAAAAAAAAAAAAAGGGGAAAAGGGCGGGAGGGGAATGGTGGCTTGCGTCAGGGAGGTGACAAGAACCTGATTGTCACTCTAACAGCCTGTCACGCTCCTGACCTTATTTCTGTTAGTTTGTTGTATGTGATTTGCGTCAGGACGTGAGTTTGGCCTGCTGGGCATTCTAGGTTGTCTGTTTCTATGTTGGTTTAAGGTTGCCTGCCGTATGCTCTCAATTAGACGGCAGTGTTTTGGCCGTTCCTCTAATGAGAGTCATATTAGGTTAGGTTGTTCACAGTGTTCGTTGGGGTGCGTTGTCTCCTTGTGTCAGTGGTTTGTCGCACCATCACGGCGGACCTGGTTCTGGTTTGTGTTGTACATTCGTCATTTTATGCTGTAGGCTATTTTCCCTGTTCGTGCGCTCGTGGTTTATTGTAGTTCGCTCGTTCAGGTCTGTCTACTCCGGTTGTTGGTTTTTGTTGTTTATACAGTGAAGTTCGTGATTTTCGTCTTGTCTTTATAAATATCTATGTCGTTCACAACCCGACTGCCCGCTTGGCCGTTCCACGTTCAATACTTCCTCCTTTTCGGTTGAGAGAGGAGGACCACCGTTACAGAACCACCCACCATATCCAGAATCAAGCAGCGGGGAACGGAGTAAGGGACGCGGGCAAGAAGGAGGATTGGACTTGGGAGATGCTATGTGAGCGTAAGCGTTGCTACCTGGGAGAGATCCTGGCTGGAAGGATCGCACTCCAGGAACAGCTGAGGCACTGAGAGAGAGAGCAACGGCAGAAGGGGAACCGAGTTATGAGGGGAACGTTCTAGCACGGAAGCCGAAAACCCGTCAGTTACAACCCAAAAATGTCTTGGGGGAGCTAAGACGGCTAGTGGCCAAAGGGAGGTAGCGAGACCTGCGGCCCACTTTACCAAGCGCTAACTCGTGGAGAGCGGAGACGGGCAACACCGTGTTACGCAGTAGAGCGCCGCGTGTTCCTGTGTGTACGTGTGCCAATAGCCCGGTGCGGTGTATTCACCTCCCCGCACTGGTAGGGCCTAGATTGGGTCATTAGCCAGGTGTCATGAGGCCCGGCTCAACGCGTCTGCGTCTCCAGTGCCGTTCTCCTCGGGCCGACATACATGCGCACCTGCCTTAGCATGTTTCCCCGGTCGCCTACATAGCGCAGTGCGGCGTTATTCCTCCCCGCCACGGTCGGGCGACCAGGGAGCATTCAACCAGGTAAGGTTCGGCAGGCTCAATGCTCAAGAGAGCCTAGTACGCTTGCCGGTCCGGTATATTTCCGGCGCACCTTTTCGCCCAAGCCCCAGTACCACAGTCACAACTACGCACCAGTTTCCAGTGCCACTCCAGAACCCTGTTCCTCCTCCAGGCATCTTTCCTATGGTGACGAGACATTACCGGTCGACCGTCACGTTCCTGGAAACAGCGCGCCAAGAGGTCCAAGTATGCGTCGCTAGCCGCTACACTGTGCTTCTCACCTAAAGACCGCTATGCGTGACAACAGCCGTGCCAACAATTGCCCACGGTGTTACCATGAACACGGCCTGTAGTGCGCTGAGTAGGTCAGTGCTGCCTCAGTCCTGCATCACGCACTAAGCCTCCTGTGCGTCTCCATAGCCCTGTACGCACCTCCAGTTCCTTCCCCGTATCGTCCTGAGCGTGCGTGCACTCAGCCGGTGCCACCCAGTGCTGCCGCTACACGCACCCAGGCCTATAGTGCCGCTTGAGAGGTCAGTGTGCCCTTCCCTGCTCCCGCACTAGCCTGAAGTGCGTGTCTCCAGTCCCGGTGCCTCCAGTTCTGGCACCACGTACCAGGCCTACAGTGCGTTCAGCCGGCCAGAGCTCTGCAGTCATGCCCAACGGCGCCTGAACTGCTCCGTCTGCCAAGCGCCGCATGAACTCCCGTCGGTATTGAGCCTTCAAAGCGCCCGTCTGCCATGAGTCGCATGCAAAGGCCCGTCTGCCATGACCTACAGAGCCTTCCGCCAGACAGGAGCGCTAAGCCTTCCGCCAGACAGCGAGCCGCTAGAGCCTTCCACCAGACAGGAGCAGCCAAAGCCTTCCGCCAGACTGGATCAGCCAGAGCCATCCGTCTCCGCAGCGCCGTCTGAGCCATCCGTCTCCCAGCGCCGTCTGAGCCATCCGTCTCCCCAGCGCCATTTGAGCCATCCGTCTCCGCAGCGCCATCTGAGCCATCCATTCTCCCAGCGCCGTCTGAGCCATCCGTCTCCCAGCGCCGTCTGAGCCATCCGTCTTCCCAGCCCGTCTGAGCCATCCGTCTGTCCCGAGCCATTAGAGCGCCCGTCTGTCCGAGCCGTCAGAGCCGATAGTCAGTCAGGAGCCGCTAGAGCCAGTCGTCAGTCAGGATCTGCCAGAGCCGCCAACCAGACAGGATCTGCCAGAGCCGCCAACCAGACAGATCAGATGCAGAGCCGCCAACCAGACAGGATCTGCCAGAGCCGCCAACAGACAGGATTGCCAGAGACGCAACCAGACAGGACTCTGCCAGAGCGCCAACCGAAAGATCTTGCCAGAGCCGTCAGTGAGCCATGAGCGTCCAGAGCCGTCAGCAGCCATGAGCGTCAGAGCCGTCAGCAGCCATGAGCGTCCAGAGCGTCAGCCAGCCATTGAGCGTCCAGAGCCGTCAGTGAGCCATGAGCGTCCAGAGCCGTCCAGCCATGACCGTCCAGAGCCGTCAGCCGACCATGACCGTCCAGAGCCGTCAGCGAGCCATGACCGTCCAGAGCCGTCAGCGAGCCATGACCGTCCAGAGCCTCAGCGAGCCATGACCGTCCAGAGCGTCAGCGAGCCATGACCGTCCAGAGCCGGTCAGCGCAGCCATGACCGTCCAGAGCCGTCAGCGAGCCATGACCGTCCAGAGCCGTCAGCACGCATGACCGTCCAGAGCCGTCAGCCAGCATGACCGTTCCAGAGCCGTCAGCCAGCCAGAGCGTACAGAGCCGCAGCCAGCCATCCGCCAGTCATTCTGGTGTTGCCCCCTCATTCTGGTGTTGCCCCTCATTCTGGTGTTGCCCCTCATTCTCGTGGGCCTCTATTCCGGTGTTGCCCCTCATTCCGGTGCTGCTCCTTATCCTGATGATGCCCCTTAATTTAGGTGGTGTTATTTGGAGGGTGGCATCTGTGAGCGGGGATAAAGAAGCGGGGATTGATTATGGTGGGGTGGGACCTCGCCCTCAGCCTGAGCACCACCGTGGTCAGAGCCCACCCAGACCCTCCCCTGAACTTTGTGCTGGTGCGCCCGGAGTTTGCACCTTAGGGCGGGGGTTATGTCACGTTCCTGACCTATTTCTGTTAGTTTGTGTATGTGTTAGGGGTCAGGACGTGAGTTTGGGTGGGCATTCTATGTTGTCTGTTTCTATGTTGGTTTAAGGGTTGCCTGGTATGGCTCTCAATTAGAGGCAGGTGTTTGGCGTTCCTCTAATTGAGAGTCATATTTAGGTAGGTTGTTTCACAGTGTTCGTTGTGGGTGGTTGTCTCCTGTGTCAGTGTTTGTCGCACCATACGGACTGTTCGGTTGTGTTGTACATCGTCATTTTATGTGTAGGCTATTTTCCCTGTTCGTGGGGTCTCGTGTTTAATGTAAGGTTCGTCGTCAGGTCTGTCTACTCCGTTGTTGTTTTGTTAGTTTATAGTGAAGTTCGTGTTTTCGTCTTGTCTTTAATAAATATTATGTGTTCACAACCCGCTGCGCCTTGGTTCCCTCAATACTCCTCCTTTCGGTTGAAGAGGAGGAGGACCACCGTTACAAACAGAGCTCTAGAGTTCTCTGTGGATGGATAACCTTCCAGAAGAACAACCATCCCTGCCCAGCACTCTACATCAGCCAACGGAAGCCACTCCTCACTATAAAAGGCACAAGACAGCCTGCTTGGAGTTGCCAAAAGCACCTAAAGACTCTCAGATCATGAGAAACAAGATTCTCTGATCTGATGAAACCAAGATTGAACTCTTTGGCCTGAATGCCAAGCGTCACATCTGGAGGAAAACTGTCACCCATCCCTACGGTGAAGCATGGTGGTGCAGAATCATGCTGTGAGGATGTTTTTCAGCGGCAGGAATGGGAGACTAGTCGGATCGAGGCAAATATGAAAGGAGCAAAGTACAGAGAGATTCCTTGATGAAAAACCTGCTCCAGAGCTCTCAGACCTCGGACTGGCAGCGAAGATCACCTTCCAACAGGACAACGACCCTAAGCACACATTCAAGACAATGCAGGAGTGGCTTCGGGACAAGTCTCTGAGTTCTTGAGTGGCCAGCCAGAACCCGGACTTAATCCTGGATCGAACATCTCTGGAGAGACCTAAATATAGCTGTGTAGAAGCTCCCCATCTAGACATGACAGAGCTTGAGAGGAGAAACTCACAAATACAGGTGTGCCAAGCTTGTAGCGTCATACCAAGAAGACTCGAGGCTGTAATCGCTGCAAAGGTGCTTCAACAAAGTACTTAGTAAAGAGTCTGAATACTTAAGTCTACACACACACTAACACACACTACACACACACACACACACTACACACACACACACACACAGATATACCCAGGTACCAGTTTCTCTCCAGAGAGGAGCTCCAGTAGTTTGATGAGCATGACGTCCTCCCTGAGGTCCAGGTACAGGTCAGAGATCCGCAGCTGACCCGGACAGGATGGAGTTGACCCACTTAGTGAAGGTCTCTTCTGGACTGCTTCACGCTCATCTAGAGGAGGGAATACAGGAGACTAGGTCAGATATCACCAGATTACACCAGTAATAACGCAGCAATAACCTATTAGTTACCGGTTTACTTATTTGGAAATGTTCAAACAAGCACCACTAGCAGAACACTGTGGAGTGTATATGTATGAAAATATGTGTGTGTGCATGAGTGTGCAATAAGTTTGAAGCTGAGAATAGACATGAGAATCACAAGGCCTTAGTAAGTAGTCTTTCAAGTATGATCCTACTCTGAGCCGTAAGAATGTCTGCAGCACTGTGACTTGTGTATTACCAACCTGGATTCATGGGTAGACGTAACATAGTAAATACAAATCCAGGACACTATTAATTTGTGGTAGCCCATCATCAATTTCGTTATAATAGTAACGAATTGCAACTCATACAATTTGTTGCGAATTTCATAGGAGAACCCTTTGAGAACCTTTTGGTTCCACAGAGGGTTCTACATGACACCGAAAAGGTTCTACCTGAACCAGAAGGGTTCTACTGGCCCAGAAAGGGTTCTCCTATGGGATGGCCAAAGAGTACCCTTTTGGAACCCTTTTTTCTAAGAGTGTACGCCACCCATCACCCGCACCAACCCCCTCCTTTCTTTTTTGCCTTAATTAAGTAACCTTCTGTCTTATGTACATGATGTAACCATACCAAATGTAATTGAGTGTCCTGGATTCATTTACTATGTTACGTCTAGTCTATGAGACCAGCCTGGCTGACTACTACCCACTGGTGGCATTATGTCTCCCTATTGGTTAGCAGCAGGAGCTCACAGTCACACTTTAAAGCCTTCAACACCCCTTCACTTGCTATGTCCCAAATGGCCATTGGGGCTCTGGTCTAAAGAACTGCACTACATAGGGAATAGGGTGCCATTGGACGAAGACACTGACAGATGTGCCTCTACTCAACAACCAATATCCTGTGCTTAAATGAATTACATTGTGCTGTATATGACTCAGTCAAGTGTAAATGTGTGTGTGTGTGTGTGTGGTGTGTGTGTGTGCTGTGTGTGTGTGTGTGTGTGTGTGTGTGTGTGTGTGTGTAGTGTGTGGTGTGTGTGTGTGTGTGTGCGGTGTTGTGTGTAGTGTGTGTG
>NC_036843.1:24341544-24351727 GCF_002910315.2 Salvelinus sp. IW2-2015
GATGCTATATCTAAGATCTTCTCTGTCCCTCTACTATCTCGTAGGGTTGGATGCTCTTATCTAAGAGTTTCTTCTGTCCCCTCTACTACTCTATAGGGGTGGATGCTCTAGTCTAAGATCTTCTCTGTCCCTCACTATCTCATAGGGTTGGAACCTATATCTAAGATCTTCCTGTCCCTCTTAACATCTCTATAGTTGTGGGATGCTCTAAAGATTTCTCGGTCCCTCTACGTTGGTCTCTAAGAGCGGGGAGTCCGCGTTCTTAGTCTAGAGATTCTTCTCTGTCCCGTCTACTATCTCTATATATCGTTGGGATGCTAATCTAAGATCCTCTCTGTGCCCTTCCTACCACTACCCTATAGGGTTGGGATCTATATCTAAGATCCTTCTCTTCCCGCTACTATCTCTATAGGGTTGGATGCTATATCTAAGATCTTCTCTGTCCCCTCTACTATCTCGTTTGACGTCTGGCGAGTGCTCATATCTAAGATTCTTCTCTGCCCATCTGACCCTTATCTCTTAATCAGGCGTTGTGAGCTCTATCTAAGATCTTCTCTGTTCCTCCTACACTCATCTCGATAGTTGGACTGCTCTATTCTAAGATCTTCTCTGTTCCTCGTACCTCTCTATACAGGTATCGGGATGCTCTATCGTAAGATTCTTCTCTCTACACCTCTACTATCATCTATAGGTGGATGCTATATCAAATCTTCTTCTGTCCCTCTACCATCTCTATAGTTTGGCATGCTCTATCTAAACTCTTCTCTGCTCCTTCCCTCTGCTGTGTATTACTCTTAGTTGGGATTACTATATCTAAGATTCTTCGCCTGTCCCCTCTACTAGTCTCTGGTAGGTTGCGATGCTTCTCATTCTAAATACACACTGGACTCCCTCACTATCTCTATTAGTGGATGCTGACTATCTAAGCTCTTTCCTCGTGTCCCTTGCGTACTATCTTCTGTAGGTTGGATGCTATATCTAACATCTTCTCTTCCTCTTACTATACTCATAAGGGTGGATGCTATATCTAAATCTTCCCTGTCCCTCTACATCTCTATAGTTGGGATCATATCTAAAACCTCTCTGTCCCTCTACTATCTCTAAGGTGATGATGATATCTAAGCCTCTCTCTGTCCCTCTACAATCTCCTATAGGCGTGGAGCTCTATCTAAGAATCTTCTCCATTTCCCTCTACATCTCTATAGGGTTGGGATACTATATCTAAGATCTTCTCTGTCCCCTCTTACTATCTCTATAGGTTGATGCTATATCTAAGATCTTTTCTCTGTCCCTCTACTTATCTCATAGTTGGTGCGTATATCTACAGTCTTCTCTGTCCCCCTCTACTATCTCATATAGTTATGCTATTCTAAAGATCTTCTCTGTCCCTCTTTACTATCTTCATAGGGTTGGATGCTATATCTAAAATCTGCGCTGTACCCTCCTACTATCTCCGTTGTGGAATTCTTATATCTAAGGATCTCTCTGTCCCTCTACTATCTCTGTTAGTTTTGCGATGCTATATCTAAGAATCTTCTCTGTCCCTTACCCTACATCACTATCTCTTTCTATGGTCTGGATCTATATTACAAATCTCATCCCTCTACTTATTCTGTAGAGCGGTTCTGCATGCCCTATAGAGGTACTCATTCCAAACTCTGAAAAGGAGAGGAAACGTTCCTCTATGTGACTGTACTGACTCTGTAACTCTCTTCACGGCCTGGCTTAGCAACACATGATCTGCATGACTGCCCTGACACGTTGATTGAGACAATGGCTATTATCCTGCTACTTTTCTTTTTTTCCCATTTCAAGTTCTTCATCTTGAAAGTTTAAGGACCACACAAGATCAAAATACTTTGAAACAATGAAATGGACAAACTTGAAAGCTGTCAACTATTCGCGGTTTTTCCTATAGTTAACAACTTCTCTATTGTTGCCTGCAGACGGCCAATCAGAGGACTGTGTAGAACTACCCAATGACAGGACTATATCATCCTACACAAGCAGCCAGCCCCAGTCACAAGCCTTCCCACATGGCAGCTGGGAATCACAACACTCCCTTGGACCAGGGCTTCACAACCACTCCCTGGTGACCAGACTACATAGATAGGCAATCACCAACACTGCCCTGTGACCAGAACTACATAGAGACATCAACAACACTCCTGTGACCAGAACATCACAACACTCCCTGGTGACCAGACATCACCAACACTCCCTGGTGACCAGACATCACACACTCCCGGGACCAACTACACATTAGAGGACATCACGAACATCCCTGTGACCAGACACATAGAGCAATCACAACACCCCTGGTGACCAGACTACATAGAGAACATCACAACACTCCCTGGACCAACATCACAACACATCCCTGGGCTACACAGACTTCACAACACTTCCCTGGGACCAGACTTCACAAACACTCCCTGGTGACCAGACTACTTAGGGACATCACAACACTCCCTGGTGACCAGACTTCACAACACTCCCTGGTGACCAAACTTCCACAACACTCCCGGGTACCAGACATACATAGAGGACATCACAACACTCCCTGTGAACCAACATCACAACCACTCCCTGGTGACCAACTTCACAACACTCCCTGGTACCAGACTACATAGAGACATTCACAACCACTCCCGTGACCAGACTTCACAACACTCCCCTGGTGACCAGACTTCATAGAGAAACATCTCACCACACTCCCTGGTACCAGACTACACCAACACTCCCTCTGGTGACCAGACTTCATTAGAGGACATCACCAACACTCCCTGGTACCAACTTCACAACCACTCCTTGACCAGACTTCACAACACTCCCTGGTACCCAGGACTTCACAAACACTCCCTGCGTGACCAGACTTCACAACACTCCCTGGTGACCAGCACTTCACAACCACTCCCTGGTACCAGACGACTAAGCACATCACAACACTCCCTGTGACCAGACTTCACAAAACACTCCCTGGACCAGACTTCACAACACTCCCTGGTACCAGACTTCACAACACTCCCTGTGACCAGACTTTCAACACACTCCCTGGTGACCAGACTAAACATAAAGACATCACAACACTCCCTGGTGACCAGACTTCACAACACCCCTGGTGACCAGACTTCACAACACTCCCTGGTGACCAGACTAATAGACATCACAACACACTCCCTTGCCAACATCACAACACTCCCTGTACCAGACTTCCCAACACTCCCTGTGGACCAGACTAACATAGAGGACTTCACAAAACTCCCTGTACCAGACTTTCACAACACTCCCCTGTGACCAGACTTCAAGAGAGAAACATCACAAAAACACTCCCTGGTGACCAGACTTCATAAGAACATCACAACACTCCCTGGTGACCAGACTTCATAGAGACATCACAAACACTCCCTGGTGACCAACTAACATTTAGAGACATCCACAACACTCCCTGGTGACCCAGACGTCATAGCAGGACACACAACACTCCTGGTGACAAACAAACTTCATAGAGGCCATCACAAAACCACTCCCTGTGACCAGACTTCACAACACTCCCTGGTGACCATACTTCATAGAGACCATCACAACACTCCCTGTGACCAGGACTTCATAGAGACATCACAAACACTCCCTGGTGAAACCAGACTACATTAGAGACATCACAAAACACTCCCTGGTGACCAGACTACATAGAGGAACATCACAACACTCCTGGTGACCAGACATCACAACACTCCCTGTGACCAGACCATCACAACACTCCCTGTGACAGACATCAAACACTCCCTGCGTGACCAGACTACATAGAGCACATCACAACACTCCCTGGCTGAACCAGGACTTCACAACACTCCCTGGTGACCAGAACTACAGTAGAGACATCACAACACTCCCTGCGTACCAGACTACATAGAGACATCACAACACTCCCTGGTACCCAGACTTCACAACACTCCCTGGTGACCAGACTTCACAACACTCCCTGTGACCAGACTTACATAGAGACATCACAAACACTCCCTTGACCAGACTTCATAGAGAAACATGCACAAAACACTCCCTGGTGACCAGAACTTACATAGAGGCATCCACAACACTCCCTGGTGAACCAGACTACCATAGAGGACATCACAACAACTCCCTGGTAACCAGACTACATAGAAACACACAACACTCGCCTGTGACAAAGACTAACATAGAGGCATCACAACACTCCGGGACCAACTTCAAAGGCATCACAACACATCCCTGGGACCAACTACATAGAGGACAATCACAAACACTCCCTGCGTGACCAGAACTACATAAGAAATCAACAACACTCCCTGGACCAGACTTCACAACACTCCCTGGTACCAGGACTACATAGAGAACATCACAACAACTTCCCTTGTGACCCAGACACATAGAGGACATCACAACACTCCCCGGTGAACCAGACTACAATAGAGAACATCACAAACACGCCCTGTGAACCAACACTTACATAGAGGACATCACAACACTCCCGGTGTGTTTTAACCAAGACTTCAAACAAACACTCCCTGGGACCAGACTCATAGAGAGGGACATCACAAACACTCCCTGGTGACCAGAACATCACAACACTCCCTGGTGATCCAACTACCATAGAGACATCACAACACCCCTGGTGACCAGACTACATAGAGGGACATCACAACACTCCCTGGTGACCAGAACTACATAGAGACATCACAACACTCCCTGTACCCAGACTACATAGAGGACATCCACAAACACCCCTGTGAACCCAGACTACATAGAGACAGCACAACACTCCCTGGTGACCCAGACTTCAACAAACACTCCCTGGTACCAGACTTCACCAACACTCCCACTGTGACCAGGGATACATAGAGGACATTTTCACAACACTCCCTGGTGGACACCAGACTTACAGTAAGACATCACAACACTCTCCTGTGACCAGACTCACAAACCACCCCTGGTGACCAAGACTAACATAAACGAGGACATCACAAAACACTCCCTGCGTGACCAGACTACATAAGCAGACATCACAACACTCCCTGGTTGACCAGACTACATAGAGACCTTCACAACACTCCCTTGACCAACACATAGAGGACATCACAACACTCCCTGGTGACCCAGACTTACATAGAGGGCCATCACAACACTCCCTGGTGACCAGACTACATAGAGCGGCATCCAACACTCCCGGGACCAGACTTCATAGAGGACATCACAACCACTTCCCTGGTGACCAGACATCACAACACTCCCTGTGGACCAGACTACATATGAGGACACACAACATCCCTGGTGACCAGACTACATAGAGAAATCACAACACTCCCCTGTGAACCAGACTACATAGAGACATTCACAACACTCCCTGGTGACCAACTACATAGAACTTCACAACACTCCCTGGTGACCAGACTACATAGAGGGCATCAACCAACACTCCCTGGTGACCGACTACATAAGAAACATCAACCAACACTCCCTGGTGACCAGACTACATAGAGAACATCACAACACTCCCTGGGACCAGACTTACATAAGGAGCATCAACAAAACACTCCTCTTTACCAGACTAACAGTACACTCCAGAGCGCACAGTCACAAGCGACGCCCATCCGCCTCTCAGAGTCCACCGAGTCAGACGAGTCACACATTAGACACGGGTCCCCAACAAAAGCACTCGTCACCTGAGCCATGACCCGTATGCCCAGAACCGCAACGATAGCCCGAAACATCACAACACTCCCATATCTCGGTGCACCACAGAGCACCTCACAAGTCACCCGTCACCCATCTTATCTCGTCCAGAGCCGGTACCTACGAACCAACGCAAGAGACATCACAACAACTCCCTGGTACCAGACTAATTGACCGTCCAGAGCACGTTCAGGACCATGCATCGACCACGAGCTCCCCGCTGAGCGCACGCAGTACTAGCCATCACAAAGAGCGCATACAAGCAACACTCTCCCCTCTCGAGTAGTACCCCCACCATTACATCTAGCTTATGCCTCAACTCACTACTCGTAGTCGACACCACACTCTCCATTCCCTGTGTGTGACCCCACTCATCTAATATCTATGAAACATCGCATATGCACCCACTCTCATTCCGGTGTTGCCCCTCATTCCGGTGCTGCTCCTTATCCTGATGATGCCCCTTAATTTAGGTGGTGTTATTTGGAGTGTGCATGTGGGGGGATAAAGAAGCGGGATTGATATTGTGGGGGACCTGCCCTCAGCCTGAGCCACCACGTGGTCAGATGCCCACCCAGACCCTCCCTGAACTTGTTGTGCGTGCGCCCGGAGTTGCACCTTAGGGGGGGTTATTTCACGTTCCTGACCTATTTCTGTTAGTTTGTGTATGTGTTAGTTGGTCAGGACGTGAGTTTGGGTGGGCATTCTATGTTGTCTGTTTCTATGTTGGTTTAAGGGTTGCCTGGTATGGCTCTCAATTAGAGCAGGTGTTGTGCGTTCCTCTAATGAGAGTCATATTTAGGTAGGTTGTTTCACAGTGTTCGTTGTGGTGGTTTGTCTCCTGTGTCAGGTTGTGTCGCACCATACGGGACTGTTCGGTTTTGTGGTACATCGTCATTTTATGTGTAGGCTATTTCCCTGTTCGTAGCTTCTCGTGTTTAATGTAAGTTCGTCGTTAGGTCTGTCTACTCCGTGTTGTTTTTGTTAGTTTATAGTGAAGTTTCGTGTTTTCGTCTTGTCTTTAATAAATATTATGTGTTCACAACCCGCCTGCGCCTTGGTCCTCAATACTCCTCCCTTTTCGGTTGAAGAGAGGATGCACCGTTACAAACAAGCTCTAGACCTCTCTTGGGATTGGATAACCTTCCAGAAGAACAACCATCCCTGCAGCACACTCATCCCAGACGGAACGCACACTCCTCACTAATAAGGCACAAGAACAGCCTGCTTGGAGTTGGCCAAAAGGCACCTAAAGACTCTCAGATCATGAGAAACAAGATTCTCTGATCTGATGAAACCAAGATTGAAACTCTTGGCCGCTGAAGCACAAGGCTGTCACATCTGGAGAAAACTGTCACCATCCCTACGGTAAGCATGGTGGTGGCAGAAATCATGCTGTGAGGATGTTTTTCAGCGGCAGGAATGGAGAACTAGTCGGATCGAGGCAATATGAAAGTGGCAATACAGAGAGATCCTTGATGAAAACCTGCTCCAGAGCTCTCAGACCTCGGACTGGAGCGAAGATTCACCTTCCAAAGGACAACGACCCTAAGCACACATTCAAGACAATGCAGGAGTGGCTTCGGGACAAGTCTCTGATGTGCTTGAGTGGCCAGCCAGAACCCGGACTAATCCTGATCGAACATCTCTGGAGAGACCTAAATATAGCTGTGTAGCAAAGCTCCCCATCTAACCTGACAGAGCTTGAGAGGAGAAACTCCACAAATACAGGTTGCCAAGCTTTAGCGTCATACCAAGAAGACTCGAGGCTGTAATCGCTGCCAAAGGGTGCTTCAACAAAGTACTTAGTAAAGAGTCTGAATACTTAAGTCTACACACACACTACACACACACTACACACACACACACACACTACAACACACACACACACACAAGATATACCCAGGTACCAGTTTCTCTCCAGAGAGGAGCTCCAGTAGTTTGATGAGCATACGTCCCGTCCATCCCTGAGGTCCAGGTACAGGTCAGAGATCCGGCAGCTGACCCGGGACAGGATGGAGTTGACCCACTTAGTGAAGGTCTTCTTCTGGACTGCTTCACGCTCATCTAGAGGAGGAGAATACAGGGAACTAGGTCAGATATCACCAGATTACACAGTAATAACGCAGCAATAACCTATTAGTTACCGGTTTACTTATTTGGGAATCATTCAAACAAGCACCACTAGGCAGAACACTGTGGAGTGTATRATRTATGAAAATRTGTGTGTGTGCATGAGTGTGCAATTAATTTTTGAAGCTTGAGAATAGACATGAGAATCCACAAGGCCTTAGTAAGTAGTCTTTCAAGTATGATCCTACTCTGAGCRTAAGAATGTCTGCAGCACTGTGACTTGTGTATTACCAACCTGGATTCATGGGTAGACGTAACATAGTAAATACAAATCCAGGACACTATTCATTTGTGGTAGCCCATCATCAATTTCGTATAATATGTAACGAATTGCAACTCATACAATTTGTTGCGAATTTTCATAGGAGAACCCTTTGAAGAACCCTTTTGGTTCCACAGAGGGTTCTACATGGAACCCGAAAAGGTTCTACCTGGAACCAGAAAGGGTTCTACCTGGACCCAGAAAGGGTTCTCCTATGGGGATGGCCAAAGNCTACACACAATACCCAATAATGAAAAAGCAAAAACAGGTTTTTAGACATTTTTGCAAATTTATAAAAGATTAAAAACAGAAACACCTTATTTACAAAAGTATGGAGACTCGAAATTGAGCTCAGGTCTATCCTGTTTCCATTGATCATCCTTGAGATGTTTCAACAACTTGATTGGAGTCCACATGTGGTAAATTCAATTGATTGGATATGATTTGGAAAGGCACACACACCTGTCTAGATTAAGGTCCCACGTGTCATAGCATGTCAGAGCAAAAACCAAGCAGAGGTCGAATGAATTGTCCGTAGAGCTCCGAGACAAGATTGTGTCGAGGCACAGATCACGGGAAGGGTACCAAAAAATGTCTGCAGCATTGAAGGTCCCCAAGAACACAGTGGCGTTCATCATTCTTAAATGGAAGAAGTTTAGAAACACCAAGACTCTTCCTAGAGCTGACTGCCCGGCCATATTGAGTAATCGGGGGAGAAGGGCCTTGGTCAGGGAGGTGACCAAGAACCTGATTGTCACTCTAAGAGAGCTCTACAGTTCCTCTGTTGGGATTGGATAACCTTCCAGAAGGACAACCATCCCTGCAGCACTCTACCAATCAGGCCAGACGGAAGCCACTCCTCAGTAAAAGGCACAAGACAGCCTGCTTGGAGTTGGCCAAAGGCACCTAAAGACTCTCTGATCTGATGAAACCAAGATTGAACTCTTTGGCCTGAATGTCAAGTGTCACGTCTGGAGGAAAACTGTCACCATCCCTACGGTGAAGCATGGTGGTGGCAGAATCATGCTGTGAGGATGTTTTTCAGCGGCAGGAACTGGGAGACTAGTTGGAATCGAGGCAGATATGAAAGGAGCAAAGTACAGAGAAGATTCACCTTCCAACAGGACAACGACCCTAAGCACACATTCAAGACAACGCAGGAGTGGCTTCGGGACAAGTCTCTGAGTGTCCTTGAGTGGCCCAGCCAGAACCCGGACTTAATCCCTAAGTTTGTTTTACTCACCGCTTTAGCACACTCTGCCAACCCTGATGTCCTTGCCGTGTCTGAACCCTGGCTTAGGAAGGCCACCAAAAATTCTGAGATTTCCATACCCAACTATAACACTTTCCGTCAAGATAGAACTGCCAAAGGGGGAGGAGTTGCAATCTACTGCAGAGATAGCCTGCAAAGTTCTGTCATACTTTCCAGGTCTATGCCCAAACAGTTCGAACTTCTAATTTTAAAAATTAATCTCTCCAGAAATAAGTCTCTCACTGTTGCCGCCTGCTACCGACCCCCCTCAGCTCCCCACCAGAGAGAGATCGAGGAGTCCGGTCTGGAGAACCAAGGCATATTTGTTTCTAGTTCTGCATTTTTGAAAACAGGAAGATTGCTGTCTAGAGATGGTGAGTGAAGTAACTTATAAAGAAATGACGCAGTGGATCTCAAGCTCGGGATGAGTGAATACTTCCAGGATACCCGGGCCCAGTCGATTAGAAAGCCTAGCCTCCGCAGAAGTTTTTAGGAGTGTTTGACTAGTGGATGAGAGGTGTCGTTTGGACCCGGACCACATGCGCGATACAGCAATGTGAGGCAGTGACCGCTTGGATCTGGAATTTGAAACAGGGGCAAGAGATGTCATGGAGGCAAGTTGGGTCGGATGATTCTATAGGTCCATGTAGATAGGGTGTACCTGCATGGTTCCTGATGATTGTGCAAATTGAGGCATCCTATGCTTAGATTGTAGGGACGTCCGGGGTGTTTGAAGCATAATCCCAGTTTTAGCGTACCTAACGAGAACAACTGATAGCTAAGTGGTGGCGATCAATTCATAGATGGTGTTCAGGGCACAGCTGGGC
>NC_036843.1:24355139-24362359 GCF_002910315.2 Salvelinus sp. IW2-2015
CAGGACAGGAGGACAGGCAGGACATGAGGACATGAGGAGAGGAGGGACAGGAGGACATGAGGTCAGCAGGACAGGAGGAGAGGAGGACAGGAGGAGAGAGGACAGGAGGACATGAGGACATGAGGACAGGAGGAGAGGAGGAAAGGGAGACAGGAGGAGAGGAGACAGGAGGAGGAGGAGGACAGAGAGGAATGAGGAGAGAGGACAGCGAGGACAGCAGGATATGAGGACAGGAACAGGAGGACAGGAGGGAGAGGAGGACAGGAGGAGAGGAGACAGGAGGACAAAGGAGAGAGACAGAGAGAAGCAGGATATGAGGACACGAGACAGAGAAGGACAGGAGGAGAGGAGGATATGAGGACAGGAGACAGGAGGACAGGAGAGAGGAGGACAGGAGGACATGAGGAGAGAGGACAGCAGATATGAGGACAGGAGGACAGCAGGATATGAGGAGAGGAGACATGAGGAGGGGACAGATAATAGAAAGGAAGCCAACCTCTACTGTCCAATGATTCAGTGGATTCTGAAACACCATGATGTAATCAGGCACTGTCTGCTCTCTCTCTCTCAATTCAATTTAAATTATATCTCTCTCTCTCCATTCAATTTAAATATATCTCTCTCTCTCTCAATTCAATTTTAATTATCTCTCTCTTCTCATTCAATTTAAATTCTCTCTCTCTCTCTCTCTCTCTCTCTCTCTCTCTCTCTCTTCTCTCTCTCTCTCTCTCTCTTCTCTCTCTCTCTCTCTCTCTCCCCTCTCTCTCTCTCTCTGTTTCTGTTTATCTCTTCTTCATCTCTACTGCTTCATATTGATGTATGATTTGTTAACCTATGTCTTTGTTTATTCCATCATTCATTTTGTCAGTGTTATGTCTTTCTGTGTTATCTTCATGTTATCTCTGTGTTATCCCCATGTTATCCGGGGTTATCTCCATGTTATCTCTGTGTTATCTCTGTGTTATTCTGTGTTATTCTGTGTTATCTTTGTGCTATCGCTGTTTATTCTGTGCTTTGCTACAGTACCAATGTGTGTCTGTTACAGTACCAATGTATCATAATTGTACCTTTCTGCAATGCATTGTTAATTTACCTCTAGTTTGTCTCTGTCCTCTCACCCTGCTCCCATGCCAAACACCTGCAGCAAGCTCCTGTGTAGATTGAAATAATGTCATTCTAAAAGTTTCCTCCAACTGCCTGGTGGTGTTGCTTAGCTGTGCTGGCGTGCCTCTGCTGCCCAGGTGTGTCTCTGTCAGTCTGTCCTCTCATCAACTATGCTCCCACACCAGCCACCCAGACTCCTGCAGCACTCTTCCCGTGAACTAAACTGGTCAGGTTGTTTAGGTTGTATTTTGTTATAGAAGGTTGTTAAACTGGTTGTACATGTTTTTGGGTAAACAGAGGGGAGACAGTAGGAAGGGTGGACGATGGGAATGTTCAATCTCCCACAACCGATCTCTGTGGGAGTAGTATATAGTGACTACCAGGAATAGCCCACGGTTAGCCAGGTTAGCCAGGGTTAGCCACGGTACCACGGTTATATAAGGTTTTAATGTTTTCTGTCTCTGTCCTGACTTCTGTAGATCCTTTGTTATGTTTTGTGTGATGTTGTGTTGTGTTGGTGTGTGAGTTGAGTTTGTTGTGTTGTTTGGTGTGTTGAGTTGAGTTGTGTTGTGTTAGTTGGTGGTGAGTTTGTGTTGTAGTTGTGTTGAGTTGTGTTGTGTTGTGTGTTGAGTTGTGTTGAGTTGAGTTGTTTGTGTTTGTAGTTGTGTTGGATGAGTTGTTGTGTGTGTTAGTTGTGTTGAGGTTGTGTTGGGTTGATTGTGTTGGGTTGTAGTTGTGTTGGATTGTAGTGTGTTGGATTGTAGTTGTGTTGGGTTGAGTTGTGTTGAGTTGTAGTTGTGTTGGGTTTAGTTGTGTTGGGTGTCGTTGTGTGGGTTGTAGTTGTGTTGTGTTGTAGTTGTGTTGTAGTTGTGTTGTTTGTTGGGTTGTAGTTGTGTTGTGTTGTGTTGTCTTTCTGTGTGTTTTTGTGCGTGAGTTGTGTTGGGTTGTAGTTGTGGTGTTGTGTTTGTGCCCTCTGTCTGTTAGATGCATGTTGTGTATCTCTCTTCCTCCTGTCCTTCTGTCCTCCTCTCCTCCTCTCCTCCTGTCCTCATGTCCTCCTCTCCTCCTGTCCTCCTTTCCTCCTGTCCTCATGTCCTCCTGTCCTCCTGTCCTCCTTTCCTCCTTTCCTCCTGTCCTCATGTCCTCATGTTCTCCTGTCCTCCTTTCCTCCTTTCCTCCTGTCCTCATGTCCTCATGTTCTCCTGTCCTCCTGTCCTCCTGTCCTCCTCTCTCATCCTCACTAATGTGTTCCTGTCATCGGGGAGCTGGCTAGCAAAAGCTAATGTAAATTCAAGAGTGATGGACAACCGCTCTCTTAGAAAATCGAATAACGGAGAGAAAAAATGGAAGTTAGGAGGAGAGGAGGAAAGGAGGGGATGGATTATTTAATAGATGTTCCACACAGTTATCTGAACATAGAGTTTCTGAAGAGCTTAGGAGAGTCACATAGCTCATCAGAAGAAAAGAAACCAAATGAATACTGTAGCTAGTGTTWATGTTACATCATATTTTGATAATGTCAGGTGAAAATAGTTGGTGTGTACAAGGTGAGTGGTACGGGTGGTAGAMAGGTAATAAGACAACAGGGTGTCAAGATAGTGTTAATACATAATCAATCCCACTCTTATTCCACGAATAAAAGATTACAACACCGGCCTGCTTTGATTGGCAGGGAAAAAGGAAACCACAGTACAACCTTTTGCTTCATGAAATATTCAGATGAAACCCAGCGAACAGTTGGGACACAGCCTCTGCTTCCTGAAAATAAATACATACAAATACATGTTTTTTTTTTAAAGTGCCACTACGCTACCGTGGAATGTCACGGCACTTCCCTTGACTCTCCAGCTCGTCACGACAGCAGGAGCAATCAAACCGCCCACACGCTCGCTCGCATCACAAGCCAGACCTCCCCATCAACCCCTCCTCCACCTAAATCTGTCCTGAACACAGAGAGAGGGGTGGGAAGGGTACCCTGGGAAACTGTGTTCTCTTCTTTAACCCCTGTAGGGTTGGAGGTGAGGGGTTAGAGGGATGATTGGACAGATCAACAACCACTAAAGACTAACCCTACAGTTAGAGAGGGTGGACTGTGGACACCCTCACCACACCACTACAAGACTAACCCTAAACGTTAGAGAGGGTGGACTGTGTGACGCCCCCCACCATCACCACCACTACAGACTAACCCTACAGTTAGAGAGGGTGGACTGTGGACCCACACCACCACACCCCCATAAAGACTAACCCTACAGTTGAGAGGGTGGACTGGGACCCACCACCACCACCACACTAATAGAACTAACCTACAGTTAGAGAGGGTGGACTGTGGACCCACCACCACCATGCACATACGGACAAGACTAACCTACAGTTAGGAGGGTGGACTGTGGACCCACCACCACCACACCACGACTGCAAGACTAACCCTAAGTTAGAGAGGGTGGACTGTGGACCCACCACCATCACCACCACTACAGACTAACCTACAGTTAGAGAGGGTGGACTGTGGACCACCACCACACCATTACACCACGCAAGACTAACCCTACAGTTAGATGAGGGTGGGCGTGGACCCACACACGATCACCACCACTGCAAGACTAACCCTACAGTTAGGAGAGGGTGGACTGTGGGACCACACACGACATCACCACCACGCAAGACTAACTAACAGTTAGAGAGGGTGGACTGTGGACCCACAGCATCACCACCACTACAAGGACTAACCTAAAGTTAGAGAGGGTGGACTGTGGCCCACACCACCACCCCCTACAAGACTAACCCTAAGTTAGAGAGGGTGGACTGTGGACCGCACCACACCATCAATCAAGTAACCCTACAAGTTAGAGAGGGTGGACTGTGAACCCACCACACCACCACCCTACAAGACTAACCCTACAGTTAGAGAGGGGGACTGTGGACCATCCACTCATCACCCACATTCAGACTAACCCTACGTTAGAGGGGTGGACTGTGGCCAACAACCTCACCACCATAGCACAGGAACTAACCCTACCGTTTAGGGAGCGGTGGACTGTGGGACCACCCACCATTCCCACACTAGCAGACAACCTAAGTTAGAGGAGGTGGATGTGGACCCACCACCACCACACATCACTGAAGACTAACCCTACAGTTAAGAGAGGTGGACTGTGGACTCCCACACCCCATCAACCGACCAGCTACGAAGACTAGCCTAAGTTAGAGAGGGTGGACTGTTGGACCCACCACCACACTCACCACCTTCGAAGACTTACCTACGTTAGGAGGGTGGACTGTTGACCCACCACCATCACCACTAGCAAGATAACCTACGTTAGAGAGGGGGATGTGGACCACCCATACCACCTGCAAGATACACGCCTACAGTTAGAGAGGGTGGACTGTGGACCACACTACATCACCACACTGCAAGACTAACCCTACAGTTAGAGAGGGTGGACTGTGACCACACACCCACACTAAAGACTACCCTACAGTTAGAGAGGGTGACTGTGGACCCACCACAATCACCACTGCAAGACTAACCCTACAGTTAGAGAGGGTGGATGTGGACCACCACCACCACCATCACAGACGCTAACCTGACAGTTAGAGAGGGTGGACTGTGGACCACCCATCACACCCCAGCCCGGACCTTGGACAGCAACTTGTAGCTAGAACCAACCCACTACCAACACCATCATACACAGACCAGCCTGGATAGTAGTTTACCTTGCAGCTGCCTGAAGCATTCATCCATCCCACCAACACCATCACCACCCCCAGCCCCAG
The DNA here is from genome assembly GCF_002910315.2 of Salvelinus sp. IW2-2015. Taxonomy (NCBI): domain Eukaryota; kingdom Metazoa; phylum Chordata; class Actinopteri; order Salmoniformes; family Salmonidae; genus Salvelinus; species Salvelinus sp. IW2-2015. The sequence continues at coordinate 24,360,021 of NC_036843.1, forward strand.
ACCAGCCTGGATAGTAGTTTACCTTGCAGCTGCCTGAAGCGTCCATCCAGGATGGAGTTGAAGCAGATGTTGGAGGTGCTATAGCTCAGACACCTCGCCTTCTTCATACTCCTGCCTGAGGTGGAGGTGGTGGGGGGAGAAGCTGGGCAAGGGGGAGAGAGAGCATGGCGTTGCTGACGTCTGGCAGGGGTGCAGGTGGAGGAGGAAGAGGAGAAACAGGAGATGGGGGAGAGACCCAGACCTTTTCCCAGAGGATGAGGGTCTCTAGATCCAGACGTGGGTATGACCCGGAGGGTCCCGTTCCTCTCAGGCTGGTGCTCTGTCTCCTGCCTGGTGGTTCTCCCATCACCCCTCGCTGGCCTCCTCTGGGCTCTGTGGACGGGTGGGGTGCTCCGGCTGCGGTTGCTGCTGCTCAGAGTGGCMCGGAGCGGGGTCTCTTTCCCTGGGGTGATGGCCCGGTCCCTGGTGGCCTCTCTGTAACTGTTCCTGTCCCTCCCCAGGGTCACACCAATGGATCGGAGGGGTGTGGACGTCTCCCTGTTAGTCTCCCGGGTCTCCCTGGTCTTCAGGCTGATCTTGACCTCTCGGAGCCGGGGTTGGCTGACGGCACGCAACAGACATGGAGACGGGCTGCTCATCTTGAGTCCTGAGTCCAACGGTGGAGGGAGTCTGGAGCGGAGAGCTGGGATGAGAGGTGCTCAGCAGCACTCCACTTATCTCCACTTCTCTCCTCTTCTCTCTCTCGATCTCACTCTTTTCTCTCCTCGTCTCTTGTTCCCTCTCCTCTCCTGTCTGGCACTCTCTCCTGTCCCGCCCTCTCTCTTTCTGTCTCTCTTTCACACTCCTTCTCTGTTTTCACTCCAGCACTGATGCTGCGCTCTCTCTCTCTCATCTCTCTCTCCTTCCCTTACTCTCTCTCTCTCCTCCTCCTCCCTCACTCTCTCTCCTCACTTCAGCGCTGATGTTGCTCTCATTCGCTCTCTCTCTCCAACAAGCTCTCACCATCTCACGTCAGAATTAGACGTTCATCCATGTTTATCAAATGTCAAATTTGGAAGTTGTTTCAAATGTCAAATTTAGAAGTGTTTAAGGTTAAGTTTAGGCATCAACYCCGAATTCTTAAGGTTGGGCATTAACTCTGAATGTTTAAGGTAAGGGTTAAGGTTTGGGATAGGCTTAAAACAAAAATATWTWWWWWAAACTTTCTTTGGAATTAGAGGTACCTTTGGAATTAGAGGTAGATGCTTACACCTCTCCACCACCCCCATCCTAGCAAAACTGAAAACTACAATACATGAAGAAAACAGTGCTCATTGTTGCCCCTAGTGGCTGGTTTTCCTGCATCTCCCAATGTCCTCAGACATGGATTGACCCCCCGAATACTGACTTGTATCACGAATGACCTGCCTGCTCTCTCGCATCCCGCACTCCGTTCACTCAGCTCAGCTGAGTGGTTCTTTCTCCTGCGCACCAGCCATGCATACAATATGTCCCACGCTTTACATGTGTGTTCCTGACAAGGCTGTGCATCCCSTCTCCTCCCCACACAGCCATGAAATAACCATGGGAAGTGTAGGATGGAGGGCTTATTGTTTTTACATGACTCAGTGATCATACATGTTTTACATGTTTTAGTCAGTGGGTGAATATCTATACACCGAAGTGGATCAGAGAAGGGGTTCCCAACATCGGAGAGGAGAGTTTGATAATGTACTGGTGGTGTATGTTGGTACGGTAGACATAGATCATACTCTGTTCACAAGCTGTACATCAATACTGATGTGTAAGAGACATTATTCGCTCATATTCATTCCCTCCCTCTTTCTCTCTCTCTCTCTTCCCCCACTTTCTCTCTTTCTCTCTCGTCCCCTCTCTCTTTCATTCTGTCTCTCCCTCTCTCTCATTCCCTCCYTCTCTGTCTGTGACAGGAAACTCTGAYTGCATTACAGAGACATCAGTACAGCAACATAACACCAGCTAGCTAGCTCACACACAGAGGCTCTCTCCTCTTTTAAAGAGACAGACAGACTGGGAACAACCAACAGCTTGAAGAGAAAGCTAAAGAGAGATAGAGATCAGTACAGCCAATGGCCAAAAGAAAGTAGAGTCCTTGACATCCAATAACCACACACTCTCTCCCATTAGCATACCACTTATGGGGGCTGCCATTTAGGAGACAGACAGGGCCTACGTCCTAAATGGCAACCTATTCCCTATATAGTGCACTACTTTTTACCAGAACTTAAGGGAGGGCAGCTGTCCACATCGCTCACACTGAAGCATTCTGGAAATGTGCAAATGATCCCAGCAACTCTAGGGGCGTGTGGTGTGTGTGTATG
>NC_036843.1:24364025-24365845 GCF_002910315.2 Salvelinus sp. IW2-2015
TGAATAAGAGAGAGAGAGAGAGAGGAGAGAGAGGGAGAGAGATAGAAGAGAGAAGAGAGAGAGAGAAGAGAGAACGAGAGAGAGAGAGAGAGAGGAAGAGGAGAGAGAGAGAGAGAGAGAGAGGAGAGAGAGAGAGAGGAGAGAGAGAGAGGAGAGAGACGAGAGAGAAGAGAGGAGAAGAGAAGGAGAGAGAGAGTAGAGAAGAGAGAGAGAGAAGAGAGAGGAGAGAGAGAGGAAGAGAGAGAGTAGAGAAGAGAAGAGAGAAGAGAGAGAGAGGAGAGAGAGAGAGAGAGAGAGAGAAAGAGAGAGAGAGAGAGTAGAGAGAGAGGAGAAAGAGAGAGAGAGAGAGATTAATATGACATTTGAAATGTCTTTAATATTTTGGAAACTTCTGTGAGTGTAATGTTTACTGTGTCATTTTTTATTGTTTATTTAGTTTGTTTATTATCTACATATGTTTCATGCCAATAAACCCTTGAATGCAGAGGAGAGAGTGTATGATCAGTCTCAGCTGCTCTGCTGGGGGATGTGGTGGTATACAGAAGATAGCCCTATTTGGTAAAAGACCAAGTCCATATTATGGCAAGAACAGGTAAAATAAGCAAAGAGAAATGACAGTCCATCATTACTTTAAGACATGAAGGTCAGTCAATCCGGAAAATTTCAAGAACTTTTCAAGTTTCTTCAAGTGCATTCGTAAAAAACAAATAAATTCTCCACAGAGTTCAAGTAACAGACACATCTCAACATCAACTGTTCAGAGGAGACAGTGTAAATCAGGCCTTCATGGTGGAATTGCTGCAAAGAAACCACTACTAAAGGACACCAATAATAAGAAGAGACTTGCTTGGGCCAAGAAACACGAGCAATGGACATTAGACCGGTGAAAATCTGTCCTTTGGTCTGATGAGTCCAAATTTGAGATTTTTGGTTCCAACCGTCGTGTCTTTGTGAGACGCAGAGTAGGTGAACAGATGATCTAGACATGTGTGGTTCCCACAGTGAAACATGGAGGAGTTGGTGTTATGATCTGGGGGTGCTTTGCTGGTGACACTGTCAGATATTTACTTAGAACTCAAAGCAAACTTAACCAGCATGGCTACCACACCATTCTGCAGTGATACGCCATCCCATCTGGTTTGCGCTTAGTGGACTATCATTTGATTTTCAACAGGCCCAACATACCTCGAGGTTGTGTAAGGGCTATTTGACCAAGAAGGAGAGTGATGGATTGCTGCAGATGACCTGGTCTCCACAATCCCCCAACCTCAACCCAATTGAGATGCTTTGGGATGAGTTGGACTGCAGAATTAAGGAAAAGCAGCAAACAAGTGCTCAGCATATGTGGGAACTCCTTCAAGACTGTTGGAAAAGCATTCCTCATGAAGCTGGTTGAGAGAATGCCAAGAGTGTGCAAAGACGTCATCAAGGCAAAGGGTGGCTACTTCGAAGAATCTCAAATAKAAAATATATTTTGATTTGTTTAACACTTTCTTGGTTACTACATGATTCCATATGTGTTATTTCATAGTTTTGATGACTTCCCTATTATTCTACAATGTAGAAAATAGTAAAAAATAAAGAAAAACCCTTGAATGAGCAGGTGTGTCCAAAGTTTTTACGGGTACTGTACATCCTAGGAACGTATACCATTTAGGTTTACAACCCTTTCCTGCTATTTAGGAACCCCAAATAGTCCCCTCCACTCCCGCATCCCTCCCAGGCTCCAGTTTTAGCATGACATATCCCCCAACTGTCACAGTGGAGTGTTTGTGTCTATGCGTGAATGTGTGTGTGTGTGTTTATATGTGTGTGCATGC
>NC_036843.1:24365870-24368048 GCF_002910315.2 Salvelinus sp. IW2-2015
TGCATGCATTGTGTGTATGTGTGCTGTAGTGCCTGTGTGTGTGTTTATATGTGTGGTGCCAAGCATAGATGTGTGTATGTGTGCGTTGGGAGTGCCTGTGTGTGTTGTTTATAGTGCTTGTGCATGCAGGTGGTTGTATCGTGTTGCAGTGAGCGTGCCTGTGGTGTGTGTTTATATGTGGTGCATGCCTGTGTGTGTAAAGTTTGTTGCGTGAGATGCCTGTAATGTGTGTTTATTATGTGGTGGCATGGCCTGTGTGTGTATGGTGCGTGAGTGCCGTATGTGTGTTTATATGTGGGATGCATGCCGTTGTAGTGGTGTATGTGTCGGGAGTGCCGGTATGTGTGTTTATATGTGTGGCATGCCCTGTTTGTGTAGAGTGCGTGGAGTGCCCTGTATGTGGTGTATATGTGATGTGCATGCCTGTTGTGTGTAGAGTGCCGTGAGTGCCTGTATGTGTGGTATATGTACGTGCATGCATGCCTGTGGTGTATGATGTGCGTGTGTGGAATGGCGGGCTGAAGGTTAACCATTCTTTAAGATAGCTCTACTTTTTGGTGCAGCATGCCTAATTTATCACCACCTCTCCCCCCTCTCGTGTCTCTACTGCGGGAAACATGATGAATGAAGCTCAAACCAAACCGCTCGCCGCTGGATCCTCGTCCGACGGTTGGCAACTGCTAATGTATGTGTTTTGGTCTGTGATGTTTCTACATAGTGTAAATGCTAGTGTCGCTGCGTAACTTCCCATGTGTAAGGAGGTGTCTGTATATTCAATGAGATATGGGAGAAGTGTCCTCGTCTGGTGTTTTGGCTATCCTGGTGCGTGAGTGCCTGTATGTGTGTGTATATGTGTGTGCATGCCTGTGTGTGTATGAGTGCGTGAGTGCCTGTATGTGTGTGTATATGTGTGTGCATGCCTGTGTGTGTATGTGTGCGTGTGTGGAATGGCGGGTGAAGGTTAACCACTAAGATAGCTCTATTTTGGTGCAGCATGCCTATTTTATCACCCCTCTCCCCCCTCTCTGTCTCTACTGGGGAACATGATGAATGATAGGCTCAAACCAAACCGCTCGCGCTGGACCTGTCGACGTTTCAACTGCTAATGTATGTGTTTTGGTCTGTGTGTTTCTACTAGTTTAATGCTAGTGTGTCTGGGTTAACTTCATGTGTAGGGATGTGTCTGTAYAGTTCAATGAATATGGGAGAGTGTCCTCGTCTGGTGTTTTGCTATCCTGCRCAAACACCAGATATTAGAACTAAAGTCATAATGTAATGTAATTTATTGAATGCTGTAGCTACTCAGTGATATGATATGTACAAGAAGGTTGGCTCCAGACTAGAGCTATGCACATGGAACTTCAACTTTTCCATAGATCATCATGCACTGGTGTCAATGGGGATTTGGGAGAAAGTTAGTTACATGTACATCACACATACTATATACCTCTGACTGTGTCTCAAGGATTTAAACCCCTCCCAGCATAAGTAACTTGAGGTATAACCAATCATTCTGAGTGTAGCTGTACCGTTTCCACTGTGGATGTAAAGTTAGAGAAAGCACATCACCTCTCCCCTCACCTGACACTACACAGTCAACCTCTGGTTTGGAGGAGATACAAGAATGACTGTTCCTTTCCATTTAGAGAAGGAGACCTAGTTGGGGTAACGTAGTATACAGTGGTGTCAGTCAGGCTGATCTAGGATCAGTTTTGCATTTTAAACCATAATGAAAAACAGGGGGGGATCTCATCATAGTTCACCACTTTTACTCAGAAAGGCTTTGTGAATACATGCCCAGGTCTCCCTCCACCTCCCCCTCCTCTCTGTATCAGTCCTGTGTAGGGTGATGTTATCAGACATGATGCTGGCTCCACCCACTGACCACAGCACACAGGATCTCCTTATCATCTAACACACAACCTTGGCTAGCTCTCACAGAGCAGGCATGTCCCTACGCTATGTGACGTCACAGACACACACTCACAGCCACTAGACTAGGCCTAACTGGATATGATATCCAGAACGTCAATCGATTTCTTCTGGGACAAACTGACAACTCGTCATGGCATGGAGCATGGAGCATGGAGCATGGAGCATGGAGCATGGAGCATGGAGCATGGAGCATGGAGGATGGAGCATGGAGCATGGAGCATGGAGCATGGAGCATGGAGCATG
>NC_036843.1:24368438-24381147 GCF_002910315.2 Salvelinus sp. IW2-2015
ATGGAGCATGGAGCATGACATGCTCTAAGAATCTTAGTGGTGACTAATATCAATGCAGACACCTGACTACCTGACAGACTGAATCAATGGCCACATTCCTCTCTAGACAACCAGTAGTGTAGGGTCATTAAACAGGACACATATTTCTGACCTGTTATTTGTTATTATTTTATTTTACCTTCATTTAACTAGGCAAGTCAGTTAAGAACAAATTCTTATTTACAATGATGGCCTACCCCGGCCAAACCCAGACGACGCTGGGCCAATTCTGYGCCTCCCTATGGGTCTCCCAATCACGGCCGGTTGTCATACAGCCTGGAATTAAACCARGGTCTGTAGTGACGCCTCGAGCACTGAGATGCAGTAGACCGTCTAGTGGATGTGAGTGTCTGTCTACTTGTGCTGCTCTTYCACATCTGATTCAGCAGTGATGTCATCATTCAACATTCAATCAAACCTTGCCAAGGAATACCAAGACAGACAGATGGAAATCTGAATATATTTAGCAAAAATATCATACCTCCATTTGTATGAAATATAAAGGCCTAAACAAAAGGTAATATATCTCTAGGTAAACACAAAACAACTGAGCAGAGGAACCATGGCAACTATCTGAGAACACAGCCAGCCGCTGTTCCATCTGTAACTATTCCTAAAACACCTGCCAGTGTTTCTGTCAGTGTCACCCTCAGACAAATGGGTGTGCAATCCTGATTAGGCGCTTTCATCAAACACAAAACACCTCAACAACGAGCCAAAGAGCCTCTAACAATGTCTGAACAGAATGTTCTAGATAATGTCACAGACAGAGGTTATAATGTCTACATAACTATATCTGCTGCAATGAAAATGAAATGATTTCCCGGAGTAAACACAGTAACTGTCTAGGAAGGAGGAGGAGTGGTTGTATTTTCTGAGAGTTATGGAAAGTGGAGAGGGACAAATGAGAGATGGCAGAAGGGTGTGGTTAGGAAGACTCACGACCCACACAGTGTGTGTAAGTGTAACGGCAACAGCTGGAGTGAGGTCTGTGACATCTTGGCATGGTGTAAATCTGGACCAACACATTGGACCATGTTCCAAGGACACAGATTAAGCCTAGTCCTGGACTAAAAAGGCATGAGAATTCACATAGGCTCAACCTGTGTCAGGGAAACTGCCACATAGCTACTAAAGAAAAAGCCAAATCAAAGAGAGGGATAAAAAAAACAGGCAGGACAGACCATTATGTACCTTTTAAAGGCTTCCTCCCCTAAACTCAGGGACAGTCTGAGATCTAAGAGCTCATTCCTAATTTGATAGACTGTCAATATCTATAGATTGTCCTCTAATACCGACTGGACCTACCACACAACTAGACCTACCACACAACTGGACCTACCACACAACTGGACCTACTGTACCACACAACGGGACCTACCACACAACTGGACCTACTGTACCACACAACTGGACCTACTATACCACCCAACTGGACCTACTGTACCACACAACTGGACCTACTCTAACCACACAACTGGACCTACTGTACCACACAACTGGACCTACTGTACCACACAACTGGACCTACCCACACAACTGACTACCTACCACACAACTGGACCTACGTACCACACAACTAGACCTACCACACAACTGGACTTACTGTACCACACAACTGACCTACTGTACGCACCCAACTGGACCTACTATACCACACACTGGACACTACTATACCACCCAACTTGACCTACTGTACCACACAACTGGACCTACTGTACCACACAACTGGACCTACCACACAACTGGCCTTTGTGGCTATACTCGCCTTGTCTCAGGATTGTAAGTTGGTGGTTAAGTTATCCCTCTAGTGTGCGGGGCTGTGCTTTGGCAAAGTGGGTGGGTTATATCCTTCCTGTTTGCCCTGTCCGGGGATCATCGGATGGGCCACAGTGTCTCCTGACCCCTCCTGTCTCAGCCTCCAGTATTTATGCTGCAGTAGTTTATGTTCGGGGCGCTGGGTCAGTTTGTTATATCTGGAGTACTTCTCCTGTCTTATCCGGTGTCCTGTGTGAATTTAAGTATTTTCTATCTCTCCTTCTCTCTTTCTTTCTCCTCTCGAAGGACCTGAGCCTAGGACCATGCGTCAGGACTACCGGGCATGATGACTCCTTGCTGTCCCAGTCCACCTGGCCTTGCTGCTGTTCCAGTTTCAAACTGCTCTGCCTGCGCTATGGAACCCTGCCTGTCCACCGGAAGTGCTACCTGTCCCAGACCTGCTGTTTTCAACTCTCTAGAGACGCAGGAGCGGTAAAGATACTCTTAATGATTGGCTATGAAAAGCCAACTGACATTTACTCCTGAGTGCTGACTTGCTACACCCTCGATAACTTCTGTGATTATTATTATTTGACCATGCTGGTCATTTATGAACATTTGAACATCTTGGCCATGTTCTGTTATAATCTCCACCCGCACAGCCAGAAGAGGACTGGCCACCCCTCATAGCCTGTTCCCTCTAGGTTTCTTCCTAGTTTTGCCTTTCTAGGGAGCTTTCCTAGCCACCGTGCTTCTACACCTGCATTGCTTGCTGTTTGGGGTTTAGGCTGGGTTTCTGTACAGCACTTCGAGATATTAGCTGATGTACGAAGGCCTATATAAAATAAATTTGATTTGATTTGATTTGATATGCCCTACCACAGAACTTGACCTACCACATAGACAGAGACAACACTACACTGTATACTTACAGTACGTATAATATACATTACACTACTACAAGTCAGTGAAATGTATGAGCAGAAAGACGAAGTGGCATGGTATTTCTGATAGAACAGAATGTATCGTCCTTCTTTTCAAACAGCTCAAATAATCTAGAGATGATCTATGACAGACCGTGGGAAGGGGGGCTGGTCCAAAAATCACCCCTTCCCCAAAGTTTTGGGACCCAATTTGTATGTCAAATCTCGACGAACAGAAAATACATCCCTCCCTATTTAGTAGTGAAGGCTTGGTTTGACAATATCGAATGTCATTAAATTCTGAGTGTTTTGTAACAGATGTCTCTTCCATTAATCGAATGGCGGTTGCGTAGTTTGAATGGTGGAATTACTGTATATTAGAGTGGAGCGGTCAGCAGGTAGCCTACAGGAGACATTGAAGGAGCCTAATCAGATTAAAACATGGTGACTTTGTGTTTATGCCACACATAAAAGGTAATACATTTTAAAACTTAAAGACAAATATTTAGGCTATATTGAAGCGTTAGGTTCTAGTTCGAGGAATGGCCGATCTGATCGGAAAGGAGAGAACGTGTGTTAAGCTTTCCTGAATAACTGGGCCAGCTGGGAGCATAGGCCTATGTGGCCACACTACATAGGACAACTTTGGAGAATGATGATAGAGCATCAGTATCAGATAGAGCCATCAGTATCAGAACAAAACACAGCCAGAACTGGGCCTGCTACTGTGCCTTTCTGTAATCTGTCCAGAGTACACCCACAACTAATCCAAATGGAATGAATGGAATTAAACTTTCAAATAACAGGGCTTTTGTGTCATTATTCAGATTACATTTTCAYTGAAGTTTACTCAGTGAAAACAATAATGTAATTATTAATTGGATTGTGGTGTGGTAAACTAGTCTCGGTAGGATAATTTTATTGTCCCTAAACAAAATCAATAGGGAAGCTTTTTGAGCTGCATGTCTTCACTGTTCTTTCATGCGTAATGACGCACCTGGCCTCTCCGCTGCCTGTTAGATATTCCTCTATCTTGTGGATTTATATTGAACATTTGTGAAGATTTGAATGATTCTATGTATGGTATGATTGCTAGTTAACCTATTGCAGACCTGGACAAACGATCCACCGACCACTATTGTCACTATGGATAGAGGGCAGGATAGACAGTTGACTGGTAGACTATATTGACCTGTGGTATAGTAAGTGGGTGGAAAAGCGTAGTGCATAAGGGAAGTACCAAAACACCTAGGTAGGAGAGGAGCATGCAATCAGATGAGGAAATGTGGCTATATGTAAGACATTATATAGAGTACCAGTCAAAAGTTTGGACACACCTGCTCATTCAAGGGCTTTTCTTTATTGTTACTATTTTCTACATTGTATAATAATAGAGAATATATCAAAACTATGAAATAGCACATATGGAATCATGTAGTAACCAAAAAAGTGTGAAACAAATCWAAATATATTTTATATTTGAAATTCTTCTAAGTAGCCACCCTTTGCCTTGATGACAGCTTTGCACACTCTTGGCATTCTCTCAACCAGCTTCATGAGGTAGTCACCTGGAATGCATTTCAATTAATAGGTGTGCCTTGTTAAAAGTTMATTTGTGGAATTTATTTCCTTCTTAATGTGTTTGAGCCAATCAGTTGAGTTGTGACAAGGTAAGGATGGTATACAGAAGATAGCTCTATTTGGTAAAAGACCAAGTCCATATTATGGCAAGAACAGGTCAAATAACCAAAGAGAAATGACAGTCCATCGTTACTTTAAGACATGAAGGTCAGTCAATCTAGAAAATTTCAAGAACTTTGAACGTTTCTTCAAGTGCAGTCGCAAAAACCATCAAGCGCTATGATGAAACTGGCTCTCATGAGGACCGCCACAGGAAAGACCCAGAGTTAGAGTTACCAGTTCATTAGTTACCAGCCTCAGAAATTGCAGCCCAAATAAATGCTTTACAGAGTTCAAGTAACAGACACATCTCAACATCAACTGTTCAGAGGAGACTGTGTGAATCAGRCCTTCACTGTTGATTTGCTGCAAAGAAACCACTACTAAAGAACCCCAATAAGAAGAAGAGATTTGCTTGGGCCAAGAAACACGAGCAATGGACATTAGACTGGTGGAAATCTGACCTTTGGTCTGATGAGTCCAAATTTGAGGTGTATGGTTCCAACTCCCGTGTCTTTGTGAGATGCAGAGTAGGTGAACAGATGATCTCCACATGTGTGGTTCCCAACGTGAAGCATGGAGGATGAGGTGTGATRGTGTGGAGGTGCTTTGCTGGTGACATTATCATTGATTCATTTCAAATTCAAAACACACTTAACCAGCATGGCTACGACAGCATTCTGCAGCGATACACCATCCCATCTGGTTTGCGCTTAGTGGGACTATCATTTGTTTTTCAACAGGAAAATGATCTAACACACCTCCAGGCTATGTAAGGGTTATTATGAGCCAAAGAAGGAGAGTAATGGAGTGCTGCATCCGATGACCTGGCCTCCACAATCACCTGACCTCAACCCAATTGAGATGCTTTAGGGATGAGTTGACTGCAGCGTGAAGGAAAAGGCATCCAACAAGTGCTCAGCATGTGGGAACTCCTTCAGACTATTGGCAACGCATTCCAGGTGAAGCTGGTTTGAGAAAATAATTCCAGATGGAAGTTGGTTGAGAGGAATGCCAAGGTGTGCAAAGCTTTCATCACGGCAAAGGGTTGCTACTTTGAAGAATCTCAAAAATATATAAAATATTATTTGATTTGTTTAACACTTTTTTGTTTACTACATGATTCCATAGTGTTATTTCCTATTGTTGATGTCTTCACTATTATTCTACAATGTAGAAAATAGTAAAAATAAAGAAAAACCTTTTAATGAGTAGTGTGTCCAAACTTTGCAAAATGGCGAATATAAATATGTATATCCTGCCCTGTGACCAATAAAAAAACACTCAAAGCAACAACAAAAGTTTGATAACCCTCCCCTATTTTGGACTAGGAAGCCCCCCCCCCCCCCCCCCACAAATTTAGAACGGTCCCTAATAGATATATAATAGGATGACCTTAATAATAATATTGAGTTTAACCTTAATCTATGGGACATAAACATGACAGTATCACATATCACTACTACACACAATGTGTAGCCTACTACATTGGTAATCCTAAACCTGGTTTGGAGCGCCATAATGGATGAGTTTGATCTTGGTAGAGGTTATAGGGAAGAGGAAAGGGAGAAAGGGGATCGAYAGTAAACTATTCCTGGAGTGTGTTTACAGTAAGTTTGCGTCCTAAATGGCACCCTATGTCCTATAGTGCACTAATTCTGACCAAAGCCTTATGGTCAAAAGTAGTGCACTTAATAAGGAATAGGGTGMAATTTGGGACAAATCCTAGACTGCTGGAAAGGCTCCATGGCATGCTCACATTTCTCCCTTTAAGGGGAACTCGGTAAGCTGTTCACCTAATTTCACTATTATTCTAAACCAAAGGCTGGTACACCACACGGCTGTTTTCATTCACTGATTTCAGGAAGCAGTAGTGACACTGCTTTATGTTTGTTTGGCAGAGACAGAGAAAGAGAGAGACAGATAACTGTGAAAGGATGAGGGGAGAGAGGACAGTGAAAGGGTGAGGAGAGAGAGAGGACAGTGAAAGGATGAAGAGAGAGAAAGAAGGTAAGAGAGAAGTAAGGGAGAGAGTGAGATGGAGAGAGGGAGATGGAGAGAGGGACTGAGTGCCCTGGACCTTCCCTATTAGGTTAACTTGATATGAAAAGTTTTTTTTGCCCCAATATTGTCTCCCACTCATGTAGAGTGCAGAATGTAAGCAATATGATGATACAACAGTGCCATCCTCCTAGTGGAGAGAGGAGAACAACATGCCCAGTCTGTGTGCATTTTGCTGCAACCAAATTGCATTATTCTATTCTATTATTTTAGGCTATGTGCCAAGGACACAGCTTGACGTGGAGAGCGCTCTCTGTGGCCTCATGTTAAAGTACCAAAGGGGATTGATGAAGAGGATTAAATAGTAAAGTATATCCTCCTGCCCAGCAGACAACAACTTTAAGATAATATTGTATTAATCTCTCTCTCAAATGTATGTAACCGATAACACTACAGAGAATAATGATCTGCGAGCGACGCGACCAAAGTCTGCATCGAGACCGTTATAGCCCCCCATAGCGCGCGCACTCAAAGTTCACCTTACACCCGCCTAGCCTACCGAATGAAGGTCTTTCAAGGAAGGCCTTTCAAAGTTAGAAGTGATACTAATATACGCTTGTGTCAGAATAATTAACAAGAAATACAAGGTTAGGTAGGCTACAACAGTTTATCCATCGCGGTATTTGAATGGAAATTAATGTCCTTCAACAAGTTTTGCATTGAGGAACAACAGGTGGTAAACAAAAGAAAATATACTCACTAATATTCCACCACCATGTCAAACAATATATTTAAAAACGCAGATTCTCACTAACATCTGTAATCATATTTCCCATAATTTGTTTTAAAGAATGGAGACTTCACCAGTGTGAATTTGCACGAAACTTTTCCTATCCAACACTCACCTATGCTTGATATAATCCTTCAGGAAAATATACACCTTTTTATTTCCCTCAAATTAAAACCACATTAATAATCCCATGGAATCACTAGACGGGTCCTGGTCACGGCAGTGGACTCCTGGATGGAACGGTCTTGGAGAGCCAGAGCGGGCAAGGTGGGGAAAGGGGTTGTAAAACTTGCGGCCGCGTACACAGCACGCTCATTCTTCGTTCCCGTCAGCCAGCGAGCCAGCGTTTGACCCACCCCATGTTTTAAAAATAAAGTAGACGCGTCTAGTACATATTCTCTGTGCGCAGGGGCCCGACATTCCTGTCGTGTGCTGGTGACTTTAAATGGCAGCTATAGACGCATTTCAGTGTGGTGGGGGTGCGCTCCCTCCCCTCCTCTCAATTTTCATTAGGAGRCACACCGTAGCAAAACATTTTTCAACGCAAAAGGAAAATGAGCGTTTCTTATTGGACAAGTTCAGGTAGCCCCTCCCTGTTTCAGTCTGTTTTCTTTCGTTTTGTGCCAAATGTATACAACCCTATAGCTGCCTGTCGTTCAGATCTAATCGGAACACACCAACACCCGGCCACGCCCCCTTCAGAAACGTCACCTCAACTACTCTGCTCCCAGTGAGTCCTCATTCAGACACTACAATGTTYCACTCCAGTATACAGCAGACCTACAGACACTCCACTATGTACTTGGACCCTTATTTCGAGTCCCGCTTTTAATGACGTTCAGGACACTAATAAATCTATATAGTTGTCCAATTCAATCAGATCATAATTTTATTATTCACATAGCCCATTTAGACATGGTTTAAGCAGGATGTTAAATAAGCGAGTGTAAGCGAATGCTGTGCATTACTAGTTCCGGACAATGCTAGTAATAACCAACAGTAAATCTAACCTAAACAATTCCACACTACTACCCTCTTCACAACACAACACACAAGGTAAAGGATTAAAGAATACTTACACATAAAGATATGAATGAGAGTGGTGTACAGAAGCGGCATATGCGTCGAGGATCGGCGTAGATTGGTGTCATACTCTCTCGAATACGGTAAAATACTTAACGTAATGAGATGAGTACTTGGTAGGGTATTAAACATGAAAGCTGTGTGCATTAGTTTGAAAGTGCTAACGGGTACATATGATTGGCCAATATAAACCGATGTGCAAGATAGGCTAGTGTATAGATGAATATAGAGTTACAGTATTATATACATTATGAGATTGGTAATGTAGGGTATGTAAACATAGTATTCAAGTGGCATTGCTTAATGAGTGCGAAAGTGGGTGAATCCATGTTTTAATCATAATAGTTCTCATCAATTTCTCCATTTTTTATAAAGTGGCCAGGCGAATTGAGTCAGTAATGGTGGAACAGTCTTGGGCCGCTAGAATGTTATGGTGAGGGTGGCTTTTTAAACCAGTTCTGATGGCCTTGAGACTAGCAATGCTGTTTGTTCTCTCAGTCTCTCGGTCCTGCTGTCGATCACTGACTGTGGAACCGGATCTGTATGCCCTCTGCGATGATAGCGGGTGAAACAGGGCAAGTTGGCTTGGGTGGGTTGTTGTCCTCGAGGATCTGAACTGGCCTTCCTGTGAATTCGGGTGGATGGTTAGGTGTCCTGGTACGGGTTAGAGGTGTATCATTCTGGCCCCTGAGGTGATTCCTGGTATGGGATTCTGCGAGAGCGTCAAACGTACCTCTCCTGATTTGAAGCCTACGTTGTGGGCGGAGCAGTTGGCTCCGTAGCCCAGGCCGTGGTTGATACAGCCCGACGAGAGAGCGAGTTGCTCTCTAGATTTGCTGTTCAATCCCTGTAAAGAAGAAAATTTGATTGACGTATGGTCTTTTTGCTTGGTGACAAGATAGCACAGCACGACAAGTTCTTGCTATGCATTCAAGAACAACTACGCTGAGGTTGAAGGATGCGCCTCGCGTGCTTGCCCCCAATTCATTTTCACAACGCTCGAGCCGGTGTGAGGTGGACAACCCAACTTCATAGACTTGTCTGTGGTCTTTTGATGTTATCTACGCTACCTTGCAAATTTGTGCCCGAGGAACTAATAAGAGACTTTTCCACCTTCCTCCACTACCTTGGACCTCGAGCGATATGGATATGAGAGGGGGCGTCTACCCTCTGCTGTGTAACCTGAACGTCCACAATCATCTCCTTTGTTTTGTTGACGTTGCACGCTATGAGGTTATTTTTCCTGACATGCCAGCCCAACTTTTGTGGGACATTTCCGAGGGCCCTCTATCCTCACTGACCTGTACGCGTTCACTCGTGTTTGGTGGATCAACGCGCGTAAGCCACTTGTACTGTCAATCCGCAACTTAAATAAACTTGCTTGACGTTGGATAGGAGTGCATGGCCACTGCAATCGTGTGAACAGTGGAGTCACCATTGGAGAGGGTCGTTAGTTGAGTTCACTATTACACCCCTATAATCTCTTTCCAGACACTTGTAAACAAGATGCGCGACGGTCTCAGTGTGACCGAACACATCAAGAACTTGGCCTATCCTAATTATTAAGCGGTTAGAAAAGGTTTACAGAATAGAGTTTTAAGGAGATAAGGAGCTAAAGCCTGGCTAGAAACTGTGCAATGGGTCAGCCCCGATAAACTTTATAGTGTACTCAACATCTAAGGACCGTGTTAGTATTGGAGACCAACCAAAACGCGAAGTCAGGACCAGAGACGAGAGCATCATGAGGAGCACCATTGAGAAAGTGGTCTGTGGCACGCTGGAGCGCTGGCCAGGAGAGCCCTTCCTTTGATGGGGGTTGTCTTGTCTGAATGCCTATATTTCCACCTTTTGTCTATTCCATTTCACAACGCAGCAGTGGTGAACATTTATGTGTCAATCCAGTTGTATGCTTCCAATGGACCAGTTTGATTTCACAGAACGTTGTGATTGACTTGGAGGTACATGTGTGTTTTAAACTGTTTCCCTTTTATTTTTTTTGAGCAGGTGTATTTAAATACAGTTTTGAACGACGATATGGTAGTAGGTCTCAGCAGGTGACCGCCGAGGAGATCTCTTGTTGCGTGTCACCACTGGTAATCATCGTCAAACCTTCGTCTGGGGTTTTAACCGCTCTAGGACTTACCCAGAAAGACAGGACAACTTCATTTAATTTCACCCTTAGAAACGCGTATGAGTAAGGTAGAGGCGAGGGTTTGTGTACCAATGGTAGCAATGTCACAACCTTGCTGGCAGTTTTCGCTCAATCCATGTTATCGAAAATGGTCCGAAACAATCCACAAGGTGCTTCCGAGCCCCAACTTAAAGGGGGTTGCAACTCAATATTACGAAGGTGTGTCCTTATATGTTTTGTAGACTCAACAAGTGGTTTAGTTAAAATTAGGCAGCTACATTGATAAAAAAAAATTAAAATAGTAATTAGTCTCCTGATCTCTCAGATTTAGGACAGACATTCAGAAGCAAACTTCAAAATTCAATGTTTCATTAAAAAAATATATTTTATATATATATAATATGATATATTTTTGCGATAACTTAATTAGAGGTCTAAAATTCCAAATTAAATAGCTAAATGATCCTTGTGTAGACCATCTTAAAACAATTCCATATGTCCACCCCCATCGATCCCCACCCCACCCGCTAAGAATTAAACATACAGTTGAAGTCGGAAGTTTAAATGTATTTGGCAAGGTGTATGTAAACTCAGTTTTTCACAATTCCTGACATTTAATCCTAGTAAAAATCCCTGTCTTAGGTCAGTTAGAATCACCACTTTATTTTAAGAATGTTAATGTCAGAATAATAGTAGAGAGAATGATTTATTTCAGCTTTTATTTCATTCATCACATTCCCAGTGGGTCAGAAGTTTACATACACTCAATTAGTATTTGGTAGCATTGCCTTTAAATTGTTTACTTGGGTCAAACGTTTCAGGTAGCCTTCCACAAGCTTCCACAATAAGTTGGGTGAATTTTGGCCCATTCCTTTGACAGAGCTGTTGTAACTGAGTCAATTGTTGGCCTCTTGCTCTCACATGCTTTTTCAGTTCTGCCTAAACATTTTCTATAGGATTGAGGTCAGGCTTTGTGATGGCCACTCCAATACCTTGACTTTGTTGTCTTAAGCCATTTTGCCACAACATTGGAAGTATGCTGGCGGGTCCTTTGTCCATTTGGAAGACCCATTTGCGACCAAGCTTTAACTCCCTGACTGATTCTTGAGATGTTGCTTCATATATCCACATGATTTTCCCTCCTCATGATGCCAGTATTTTGTGAAGTACACGCACTCCCCTCCTGCAGCAAAGCACCATCTCCACACATGATGCTGCCACCCGTTTTTCACGGTTGGGATGGTGTTCTTCGGCTTGCAAGCTTCCCCTTTTTCCTCCAAACATAACGATGGTCATTATGGACAAACAGTTCTATTTTTGTTCATCAGACCAGAGGACATTTCTCCAAAGTACGATCTTTGTCCCATGTGCAGTTGCAAAACCGTAGTCTGGCTTTATGGGGTTTTGAGCAGTGGCTTCTTCCTTGCTGAGCGGCCTTTCAGGTTATGTCAATAAGGACTCTTTTACTGTGGATATAATACTTGGTACCGTTTCTCAGCATCTTCACAAGGTCCTGCTGTTTTTCTGGGATTGATTTGCACTTTTCGCACCAAATACGTTCATCTCTAGGAGACAGAACGCGTCTCCTTCCTGAGCGGTATGACGGCTGCGTGGTCCCAGGGTGTTTATACTTGCGTACTATTGTTTTACAGATGAAACGTGGTACCTTCAGGCTTTGAAAATTGCTCCCAAGGATGAACCAGACTTGTAAATTTTTTTTCTGAGGTCTTAGCTGATTTCTTTTGATTTTCCCATGATGTCAAAAGAGCAAAGAGACACTGAGTTTGAAGTAGGCCTTGAAATACATCCACAGTACACCTCCAATTGACTCAAATAGTGTCAATTAGCCTATCAGAAGCTTCTAAAGCCATGACATCATTTTCTGGAATTTCCAAGCTGTTTAAAGGCACAGTCAACTTAGTGTATGTAAACTTCTGACCAACTGGAATTGTGATACAGTGAATTATACGTGAAATAATCTGTCTGTAAACAATTGTTGGAAAAATTACTATGCACAAAGTAGATTCCTACCGACTTGCAAAACTATAGTTTGTTAACAAGAAATTGTGTGGAGTGGTTGAAAAATGAGTTTTAATGACTCCAACCTAAGTGTATGTGAACTTCGCGCTTCAGCTGTACACATATCCATGATGTTGTAACTTACTCAACAGTATGTTTATTGAAGTTGATTGTCGCTCTGATATGCTAATGATTAAGAAATGTAATGTAATGATGTTGCAGCTCTCATGTTTATTTGTATAGTCAACAATGTTTTACATCTGACCACAATCATATGAACCATCG
>NC_036843.1:24381172-24386041 GCF_002910315.2 Salvelinus sp. IW2-2015
ATTGCCATTGAAGGAGTGTAATGGAAAAACCCCAAAATAACACTTGCCTCAAAAAAAATAAGGAACACTAAAAGAAAACACATCCTAAGATCTGAAGAATGAATATTCTATTAAAACTTTTTCTTACATAGTTGAAGGGACAACAAAATCACCACAAAAAATGATAAATGTAAATCAAATTGATCAACCCATGAGGTCGTCTTTGAGGTCACACTCAAAAATTAAAGGGGAAAAACCACACGTACACTGAATCCAACTTTGATGTAAGTGCTAAAACAAGTCAAAAGACTCATTAGTGTGTAGGCCTCCACGGCCTTATGACCTCCGTACAACCGCCTGCCATCCCTGATGAGGTGGCAGATGGTCTCCTGCAGGATCTCTCCCTGACCTGACTAAAGCATCCGCACACTGGACATCGGGGCAACGTGGCGTTGGAAGCGAACATATGTCCCAGATGTGCTCAATGATCCAGTCTGGAACGGCGCCCATCATTAGCATCCCAATGCCGTCCTCCTGCAAACTGCTGACCACACTCCAGCCACATGAGCTATCCAATTCCTTGCATTAAGAACCAGGCCAACAGCACCAGCCATGTCTCACAAGGGTCTAGGACTCATCTCCGGACCTAATGGCAGTCAGGCTACCTCTGCGAGCACATGGGGCTGTCGGCCCCCCAAAGATATCCAACCCCACACCGATGACTGACCCACCGCCAAACCCTCCAGGGGTGTTCAAGGCAGCCCCAAACTCTCCACGGCTCCCAGACTCTGTCACTCTTCACATGTGCTCATTGGCCGCAGTGTGAACTCTTCATCTGTGGAAGACACCAGGCACCAGTGGCGACATTTGCCAACTTCTGTGTCATCTGGCAAATGCCAAACATCCTGCAATGGTTGCTGTAAGCAACAATCCCCCCACTGTGACGCGGGCCCTCATACCACCCTCATGGAGTCTTGTTCGACCGTTTAGCAGACACATTTGCACATTGCCCGGAGTCATTTTGCAGCTCTGCAGTGCCCTCCTTGCCAAAAGCATAGCGTCCTGCTGGCTGGTGTGCCCTCCTACGCCTCCCCCCACGTCTCCTGATGTACTGGCCTGCATCTCACGACGCCTCCCCATGCTCTGACACTACGCTGACCAACACAGCAAACCTTCTTTCCACACGCTCGCTATTGATGTGCCATCCTGGATGAGCTCACTACCTGAGCCCAACTTGGTGGTGTAGACTCCTCTCATAGCATACACTAGAGCAAAGCCACCGCCAAGGCAATAGAAAAGTGACCAAAAACATCACCAGAAGCATAGAACCTGAGAATTGTCTGTGTCACCACCTGCCAGAAACCAACTCCTTATTGGGTTGTCTCTAAATGCTAAATTCCACCTTTTCTATTCCATTTGCACAACAGCATGTGAAATTATGCAATCGTATGTTGTCCTAAGGACAGTATTTCACAGAGTGTATATACTTGGGGTACATTTGTGTTTAAAACTGTCCCTGTATTTTTGAAGCAGTGTATTAAATACCTTTGAACGGGTATTGGTAGTAGGTGCCAGGCCGACCGGTTGTGTCAAGAACTGCAACTCTGCCGGTTTTTAACGCTCTACAGTTTCCCATGTGTATCAAGAATGGTCCACCATCCAAGGGACATCCAGCCAACTTAAAGGGGGTTGCAACTCAATATTAGGAAGGTGTCCTTAATGTTTTGTAGACTCACAGTGGTAGTTAGGGTTAAATAGGCTACATGTAAAAAAAAAAATTAAATAGTTCCTGATCTCTCAGATTTAGGACAGACACTTCAGAAGCAAACTTCAAAATTCAATGTTTCATAAAAAAATAATATATTTATATATATATATGATATATTTTTGCCATAACTTAATTAAGAGGTCCTAAAATTCCAAATAAATAGCTAAATTGATCCTTGTAGACCATCTTAAAACAATTCCATATGTTACCCCCATCGATCCCCCACCCCACCCCCTTAAGAATTAAACATACAGTTGAAGCGGAAGTTTAAATGTATTTGGCAAGGTGTATGTAAACTCAGTTTTTCACAATTCCTGACATTTAATCCTAGTAAAAATCCCTTTCTTAGGTCATGTTAGATCACCACTTTATTTTAAGAAGTGAAGTTCAGAATAATAGTAGAGAGAATGATTTATCAGCTTTTATTTCATTCATCACATCCCAGTGGGTCAGAAGTTTACATACACTCAATTAGTATTTGGTAGCATTGCCTTTAAATTGTTTAACTTGGGTCAACGTTTCAGGTAGCCTTCCACAAGCTTCCCACAATAAGTTGGGAATTTTGGCCCATCCATTGACAGAGCTGTTGTAACTGAGTCATGGCCTCCTTGCTCTCACAGCTTTTTCAGTTCCCTAAACATTTTCTATAGGATTGAGGTCAGGGCTTTGTGATGGCCACTCAATACCTTGACTTTGTTGTCCTTAACCATTTTGCCACAACATTGGAAGTATGCTAGGGGTCCGCTGTCCATTTGGAAGACCCATTTGCGACCAAGCTTTAACTCCTGACTGATGTCTTGAATGTTGCTTCAAATATATCCACATGATTTTCCTCCTCATGATGCCATGTATTTTGTGAAGTACACCCAGTCCCTCCTGCAGCAAAGCACCCCACAACACGATGCTGCCACCCCCGTTCTTCACGGTGGATGGTGTTCTTCGGCTTGCAAGCTCCCCCTTTTTCCTCCAAACATAACGATGGTCATTATGGACAAACAGTTCTATTTTTGTTTCATCAGACCAGAGGACATTTCTCCAAAAAGTACGATCTTTGTCCCATGTGCAGTTGAAAACCGTAGTCTGGCTTTTTTATGGCGGTTTTAGAGCAGTGCTTCTTCCTTGCTGAGCGGCCTTTCAGGTTATGTCAATAAAGGACTCTTTTACTGTGGATATAATACTTTGTACCGTTTCCTCCAGCATCTTCACACAGTCCTGCTGTTTTTCTGGGATTGATTTGCACTTTTCGCACCAAAATCGTTCATCTCTAGGAGAGACAACGCGTCTCCTTCCTGAGCGGTATGACGGCTGCGTGGTCCCAGGTGTTTATACTTCGTACTATTTGAACAGAAATGATCCATAACTGAGACCATAAACCGAACAAGTTCCACAGACATGTCACTAACTAGAATAGAATGGCACAAATACACAATCCATGTCTCAATTGTCTTAAGGCTTAAAAATCCTTCTTTAACCKGTCTCCTCCCTTTCATTGATTGAAGTGGATTTAACAAGTGACATCAATAAGTGATCATAGCTTTCACCTGGATTCACCTGGTCAGTATGTCATGGATAGAGCAGGTGTCCTTAATGTTTTGTATACTCAGAGTATACCTCCATTCATTTTTAAACCGGTACCCGGCTACCTTCAGACTTGTCTTGTGAGGTTTGTGGGCACCGAGAGCAAAACAACTGACATGTAGGTGTTTGTGAGAGACTCTCCTTTCCATTGAGGTGTCATGTTAGTGTGTAGCCCAAACGGTTTGGACAGGAGTTGGCAGATTGGCTGTACCGAATTCAGACGAGTCCCGTGATGCTTGTGGGGGTCATAGAGCAATACGGAGAACACCATCATGTTCATGAGAGTCTCATCTTTCCTTTCAGACGCAACAGAGGTTTTTGTAAGAAGACCGATTTTCGGAATATCTCATGGTCTGACAAACACCGCTCTAGCTCTGCCACCTTTCCACCGCGGATGTGGAAGGGTGCCATCAGTGGATTTGACGGATTTTGATGGGGATTTTTTTATTATGCTAAATCAATTTCTGCCGGGGTGTGGACATCAACTCTAGAGCTATAGGCAATGTTCCGCCCAGAGAAGCACGAGATTGAACTTCTAAAGTTTTCCCCGTTAGTTAACAATATAAACGTTTCCATTTACTGTGGGAATTGTGATCGAATCAAGACAATATTGGTCACTTTCAATGCAACATACCGAAACAAAACTAACTATGCAAGACTTAGTATGCAAAACTAACTATGCAAGAAATGTTGTTGTAGGCAGAACACATCGGACTAGGATTCTATTGACAGGCACGGCTCTGGCCCATACTCTACACAGACCGGTGTGCCATAACCAACCAGAGCTGCAGTAGGCCTATATGCAAATAGACCATTGCCATATATGGATCTGTGCCATTCACTTCGAACTGGACTGTGTTTACAGCATGAGCGGTCGTCAGTAGATGTGCTTGTTTTTAGATCAAAGCCAGAGCTACATGTAGCCACGTGTGCACATTTGTTCATCTGTTCATATCCTTTGGTAGTTAGTGAGTTACTCGCCCATTTATAGATCATTTGTAGTCAGCAATGGGGGAGTGATTGCTTCCTACAAGAGCACAAAATGTGTGCATTTCTAGACATCTTTGAAAAGCAAGTCAGATAAAGAGCTTTTTTTGTCTTAAAGGGGCAGTGTTTTACTTGGAGACAGACTTGAATAAGCAGAGTAGCCAATAGGCAGAGGGTAGCATCATTTGTCTGATTCTCTGTAATAATGGTATGTGAATAATTATTTGATTTTGTAAAGTGGTTTCTGGCATCAAACAATACAACAACATTTTCAATCACCTCCTTATCTGAAGGACAAGTAGATAAACAGGTTAATGTCAAGCCCTGCATGTTTTTTTCCCTCATGGAATGTAGGCCTACATTTTAATTTTATTACTTCAATATTTTATTTAACCTTTATTTTAATAGGCAAGTCAGTTAAGAACAAATTCTTATTTACAATAATGGCCTACCGCGGACGACGCTGGGTCAATTGTACATTGAACACTACACATTTGCTGCTACTGTAGGCTAAACGATAGAACAGCTATTTCCATGTTAAAATGTTATGGGATTCA
>NC_036843.1:24390759-24393930 GCF_002910315.2 Salvelinus sp. IW2-2015
TATGCAAAACTAATCTATTGCAAGACGATTTTGTTGTAGGCAGAACCATCGGCTAGATCTAATTGACAGGCGGTCGTGGCCTCATACGTCTACCAGGACCGGTGCTGCATATCCAACACAGCAGCTGAGTAGGCCTAATATGCACAATAGACCATAATGCCACTATATGGATCTGTGCCACATTCACTTCGACTGGACTGTTTTACAGCATGAGCGGTCGTCAGTAGATAGTGCTTCTGTTTTTAGACAAAGCCGAGCTTCATGTAGCCCACGTGTGCACATTGTTCATCTGTTCATATCCTTTTGGTCAGTTAGTGATTACTCGCCCATTTATAGATATTTCTGTACGTCACAATGGGGGAGTGATTGCTTCCTACAGAGCAACAAAATGTGGGCATTTTACTTCAATATTTTATTTAACCATTTATTTAAAAAAAATAAAAGGGCCCAAAAAGTTTCATTAAGTAACCAAATTCTATTACAATAACGCCTACCGCTCTTAATGGAACCACAATTCTTTATTATACAATAAGGCCCCCTACCGCGGACGATGCTGGGTCAATTGTACATTGAACACTACACATTTGCTGCTACTGTAGGCTAAACGATAGAACAGCTATTTCCATGTTAAAATGTTATGGGATTCATTTTYTCCATTGTTTTTTATGGTAGGCCACTCTGGTAGGCCTACATAATGATCAAATAGCCACAGTAGCCTACTTTAACACTGTTAAAACTGTAACTTAAAGCTGGTACAGCCTCAGTRTTCACAGTAAAAATGYGCCGGGCCWCCTGAGTGGTCTAAGGCACCTGCATCGCAGTGCTAGCTGTGCCACTAGAGATTCTGGGTTCGAGTTCAGGAGACCTATGGGGCGGCGCACAATTGGCCCAGCGTCGTCAGGGTTAGGGGAGGGTTTGGCCGRCAGGGATGTCCTTGTCCTATCGCGCACTAGYGTCTCCTGTGGCAGGCCGGGCGTAGTGCTTGCCTGGTGCACGGTGCTTCCTCTGACACATTGGTGTGGCTGGYTTCYRGGTTRRRTGKGCATTGTGTCAAGAAGCAGTGCGGCTTGGTTGGGTTGTGTTTCGGAGGATGCACGGCTCTCGACCTTCGCCTCTCCCGAGTCCATACGGGAATTGCAGCGATTAGACAAGACTGTAACTACCAATTGGATACCATGGAATTGGGGAGAAAAAGTGATTTTTTTTTTTACAAATATTTAAAAAATGACAAAAATAAAACATGCGCTGGAGGTTTCACAGAATTTTCACAATGTTCAAGTTTACGCTCAGCAGACTGTAAATTTGCTCAGTGACACATTTTTGTGTTGAGGGAACATTGGCTATAGGCCTACTCAGGAACAGGATAACATTCATTTTACAATTAATATACATAATATTTACACAGCCAAACCAATACTCTGTTTACGCTCAGCAGACTGTTTACGCTCAGCAGACTGTTTACGCTCAGCCAGACTGTTTACGCTCAGCAGACTTGTTTTACGCTCAGCAGACTGTTTACGCTCAGCAGACTGTTTACGCTCAGCAGACTGTTTACGCTCAGCAGACCTGTTTACGCTCAGCAAGACTGTTTACGCTCAGCAGACTGTTTAACGCTCAGCAAGATCTGTTTACGCTCAGCAGACCTGTTTTACGCTCAGCAGACTGTTTACGCTCAGCAGACTGTTTACGCTCAGCAGACTGTTTACGTGCTCGAGACTGTTTACGCTCAGCAGACTGTTTCACGCTCAGGCAGACTGTTTACGCTCAGCAGACTGTTTTACGCTCAGCAGACTGTTTACGCTCAGCAGACTGTTTACGCTCAGGCAGACTGTTTACGCTCAGCAGACTGTTTTACGCTCGGCAGACTGTTTACGCTCAGCAGACTGTTTACGCTCAGCAGACTGTTTACGCCAGCAGACTGTTTACGCTCAGCAGACTGTTTACGCTCAGCAGACTGTTTACGCTCAGCAGACTGTTTACGCTCAGCAGACTGTTTTACGCTCAGCAGACTGTTTACGCTCAGCAGACTGTTTACGCTCAGCAGATGTTTACGCTCAGCAGACTGTTACGCTCAGCAGACTGTTTACGCTCAGCAGACTGTTTACGCTCAGCAGACTGTTTTACGCTCAGCAGACTGTTTACGCTCAGCAGACTGTTTACGCTCAGCAGACTGTTTAGACTCAGCATTGTAAATTTGCTCAGTGACACATTTTTTTGTTGAGGGAACATTGGCTATAGGCTACTCAGGAACAGGATAACATTAATTTTACAATTAATATACATAATATTTACACAGCCAAACCAATACTGTAAGGAAGAAGCGACAAGCTTTGAGTATGTACAGACATTTAAAAAAAATGTCAAGTTTATATAGGAAAATAAAATATGCTCTTTGCATTTCTTTAGATTCAAATATAATGTTATTTAAATAAAGAACATAATAAAAACATAAATATTTATACATATTGACATGGTGGTATACATTCATGTCACATAAAAGGCACTTATAAAAGTATGGATCAAAATAAAACTCAGTACAAATAGATTGTCAGTTAGGCTACTTCATTGTTCTTTCCCTGCGGAAACTAACTCTGCAAAAAAAGAAACGTTCTCTCACTGTCAACTGCGTTTATTTTCAGCAAACTTATTAACACGTGTAAATATTTGTATGAACATAACAAGATTCATCAACTGAGACATAAACTGAACCAGTTCCACAGACATGTGACTAACAGAAATAGAATAATGTGTCCCTGAACAAAGGGGGGGTCAAAATCAAAATGAACAGTCAGTATCTGGTGTGGCCAGCAGCTGCATTAAGTATGCAGTGCATTTCCTCTTCATGGACTGCACAGATCTTCCAGTTCCTGCTGTGAGATGTTCCACCACTCTTCCACCAAGGCACCTGCAAGTTCCCGGGCATTTCTGGGGGAATGGCCCTAGCCCTCACCCTCCGATCCAACAGGTCCCAGACGTGCTCAATGGGATTGAGATCCGGGCTCTTCGCTGGCCATGGCAGAACACTGACATTCCTGTCTTGCAGGAAATCACTCACAGAACGAGCAGTATGGCTGATGGCATTGTCATGCTGGAGGGTCATGTCAGGATGAGCCTGCAGGAAGGGTACCACATGAGGGAGGAGGATGTCTTCACTAGTTAAGGCATCAGCGT